>NC_139836.1:7480547-7618047 GCF_963691815.1 Echiichthys vipera | reverse complement strand
AAACTAAACTATATTTTAATGAACTGTATTATTCATAGGTAGAAAGTGCTGCTACAGTGCCGTTACAGTTATTCCCCAGCCTCTATGACGGTGCAGAGCCCATGACAGGCTGCACTCCTAAGTGGGCGTGGCCTCATTTGAAAGTGTTGTGTTTATATTTCCTTTAGCAAACATTAGATATTTACACGGCTAATATTTAGCGTTACAAATGTTAAAGGTTAACTGAGACATTCGCAAACATTAGTTAACGTTAGCTTAGCTGTGTTGTAACATCTTACAAGAGTGTGTTGCTGAGATGGAAACAGGTTTCAAAGAAAAAATTAATTAATAAAAATTAATAAAAAATACGTGGAAAATGAGCAGACTGGGTATTTTCAGGAGGGGCCCTTAAAGAGACAGGCGCTAAAACAGAGGGGGATACAGGTATGTTCATAAAGACAGGATGAGAAACATAATGTGTTTTTTAAACCTTAAATCATGAAAACACGTTTCAGTAGAAACCCAAAACACAAGTATGAAGCTGAAAATGTGCATAATATGGGCCCTTTAATTATGTAACATACAATGCCTTCATTGACTGTGACGATCCACCTCGTGTGTTTCGGTAAAATCCCTGTTGTCGTGATGAATGATAAAAGTAAACTGAGGACACACAATGAAACGTTCCTCTATTTAAAGCACATCACCACTGTTCTTTCCACACTCACGTCTATTTTTATCACCTCACTGTTGTTATTTTCAGCCCTTTTTAAGGATGGAAACTGAAACAGCTGCTCTCTTTGGCCAGCAGATGGTGTCCCATGCTGTCGGCATCTTCATCGTCATGTTTTGTTGTTTGTTTGTGTTTCCAGCTGCTAAGAAGGCCAAGAAGGCCCACAGACCTCTGAAAAAACAAATGTCCTCTCCAAACTTCCAGCGCAAAGACAAAGCAGAGAAAGTGAGTCAGTGACTTCATTCATATATTTCATTTTCAACTCAAATTCCTCAGTGGAGTAAAATAGAGCAGAATGGAACATCAAAAAGACTTGTTCAGGTAGTAAATGTTGTACTGTAGCAGGGTAAAATATTCCAATTAGGGCCTTAAAATTATGGAAATGTCGGAAATATAGATAAACAAATCTTGCTCTTTACAATAAAGTGACTTTTAAAAACATTTGAAGCATATATGGAATTTTTTACCCATGTTTATAATTTGTTTATCCAAGCAAAAAAAAAAATTGGACACTAAATGATGCGTTCTGATCCAAAACATTGACTTATTTATGGCAGTAATGGTATCCTTGCAAGCATAGATAGCAGAGCTAGTGAAAGGGTCCTGGAATACTACCAGAATAACACGGTGTAGTGCTTATTTACACTTAAACTGTAACTTTAAAACCTGCATTGTTTTTTAAATCTGATTTTCTTTCCCTCAGTCACAATCCAGGGACAACACACCCTTCACGTGAGTTAACCTGCAAACACAAAGTCATTTAGAATATCCTCATACTCATGCTTACACGTTTCCCTCTCTCTTACATGTGTCTTGATGCTCTGCTGTGATAAGAACTTAAATAAATTGAAGTACTTAAATGTTTTAAATATCTTGACTTTAAATCCTAACTGACACTTTTTAAATGTATCCCATGCAGTAAAAAAAGAACAGGAAAGCCGCACACTCGTAATGCCGATACAATTATGTCAGCAGTGTTTCAGCAGACTTTTCAGTCACTTAAAGATGGTGGTTTGCCTCACTAGAATAGCTGTGTGTTTTTCTTCAGTCTGACTGAATTAACACTGGTGCCCGTGGTGTGTGTTCTGTAGAGTGAGTGCCCAGAAAAGTAAGTGGGACAGTTCTCGCTCCATGCGGTACAATCAGGACGCTCAGAGGGAAGAAGGTAAAGATGCATCGGAATGTTATTAGTATTTTAATATATCAAGAATGCAACACCCTACTCTTTTACTCGCTTTGTTTTTAATCTCTATTTGTCTTTATGAACCAGACCAGCGGCGCATGGTGGAGATCATCGGCTACCTGACTAATACGAGGTTTGGAGAGCAGGAGCAGAGCAAACTGAAGGATACTAAAGAGGCAAGTAGAGTTTAAATATAATATATATATGTAAATAATGTTTTCCTAAAGATGGTTTCAGTCATTTGACGTAGTTCTTATCACGCTGTTTGTTCAAGTTTGCAGTCTCTGGTTCATATGCATGCCAAATATAATTTGGTGTCAGGATGCACAAGATGTGATGAAATGAATGATCGGTGGAGCTCTCAGCTCTGCTGTCCTAGTTCTTGCAGCTGCCTGACGTCGGGTTGTTTTTTTGCTCTGGACAATTTGTGTGTGTGTGTGTGTGTGGGGTTGCTGTTGCTGCAGCCTACAGGAGGAATCTACTCCAGACTGGAATCGCAATTTAAGAGTGCTTCTCAAGCCAGACAGAGTTCAGAGAAGACACCCAGGTAATCTTTGTGGACACACACACACACACACACACACACACACACACACACACACACACACACACACACACACACACACACACACACACACACACACACACACACACACACACACACACACACACACACACACACACACACACACACACACACACACACACACACACACACACACACACAGACACACACACACACACACACACACACACACACACACACACACACACACACACACACACACCATGTCCTGTCCAATAATCGACTTCCTTCTCTGTAGATCCAAAATACGCTACGCTCAGATCCGGACCACATAAAGGAGTCAGTGGGGAAAAGGTGACGGAGCCGTGTAAGAGACGAGTATGAAAACTGACAAAGAGCTCAGGAAGACTCAAGAGAACAAAGGAGGAAGAGGCGAGACCCTTCTGTGAGGGCCCAGTACACCAAATTTATTCACACTGGCACACCCTCAGGCACGGCCGCCACTCATAACCCAGCTGTGGACTCTCTCCTCACCCCCACCCCTCCCTTGAAAGTCCCGTCCCGTCCCTCTGCGCTTATCTCAGGTGACTATGTATCGATCACCATCAACTGCACCCTCCGTCACTCAGCTAGCTAATTACCTGTGCAGCTGTGGTCAGTCCTTGAAAAACAAGACCTCTGGATGCAGCTCAGCTCTTTAAGGAAATGCTGTAGGATTTAGTTTTGGAGCGAGACAAGTTGAGGATTTCAATTCTGTCCTCTTAAGGGAAGATCTGTTAACTCCACATGTGCAACTAAAATAAATGTTTCAGAGAGAGATTAGTGATGCTTAAAGTACAATTGTCTTTTTCGGCACTTACATACATCAAATACAGTTATAAAAAAAGACTTTTTTTTTCGTGTTTGAACTATTAATGGAGAAATCCGGGAGAGTCAGACAGACAGACGCTTACAGCTGGACGTGGCTAACACTAATTAGCTTGGGGCAGCACGGTGAAGGCAGTAAAACGACTTTTTTGACCACTAATACTGATCAAAATAACAGCAAACCTCTGCAGCAGCATGAGAAGAGTCCCCACACACAAAACAAAGCACCAACAACGTAGTTATTGAACCCGTAGTTTATTAAAAGAGTGTTTCAAAGATTTACCTACTGGCCCCTGTACCAGCTACTCTCATAGTAAAGTCCATTCAAGTGGATTTCCAAAGTCAGTCCAAAAGTAAGGAGCCCATTGGTGCTTTGTTTTCTGTGTAAGGACTCTTCACATGCTACTGCAGAGGTTCGCTGTTATTTTGAGCAGTATTAGTGGTTAAAAAAGACGTTTGAATGCCTCCACCGTACTGCCCCGAGCTAATCAGTTCTAGCCGACTGTTATCATCTCTCCCAGATTTCTCTGTTGATAATTATTACACAATAAAAAACGGTCTCAGTGGCTTATTTTATGTATGAAAGTGCCGAAAAAGACCGTGTGATGATTTTGCGCTGAAATTTCACTTTAAGGCCAGATAGGGATTCAAAAGTTTGCTGCTTCAACAGATCAGCTTGTTTCTGCCAGTCACAGTACATCAGTACATTTAATTTACTCTGTATCAGCATTCACTGTCTTCTGTGACAGAAGTTGTTTACACATGTCCCCCCCAGTTCTGGTAGAGGTGTAGGTCTAGTCGTTCCTATCTGTATTGGAATGTGACTGCAATGTTCAACACTGGGACCAATAAAACATGAATGACACTGGACTCCAGTCACATCAGTATTGAAGCTTTTTTCTGGTTTCTGTCCACTGGGTGGCAGCATATCACCTTGGGGGAGTAACTGGGCTCTCAACAGTCAACTTTGCCCCAGATTGACGACTACCTGTCACTCCTGCTCCAACTTACTGCCAGGTGATATCGAAGAATTTAATGAGGGTAAAACACTGATTATACCTTCAGTTTTTAGACCTTAGCGTGACTTTTTCTTGCCCGAAAGACTCAAAGAAGCTTGTTTATTTAGTAGAAACTGTGAAAGTCCTGGGCAGAGGGCTGGTATGTGCTACTGGGTAGATGGTCAACCACCCTCTCTGTTTCAGAGGCAGTGGCCAGTGGGTGTGCTAACCTGGCACTTCCTTTCTAGCTTCTCACAGGGGTATTAATAACCCTGCCTGCCCACAGCGTAGACACACAGCAGGGCATAAGGAGGTGTAGAGCGGGCTTTTTTTTTGGGAGGGGGGGGGGCAACACGATCCCAGCTGTTCCCTCTTCTCCTCGACAGCAGATACCGAGAATGGCTGAGGATCTCTGGATCTGGGTCAGGGAGGGAGTGAGGGGGTGGGGGGGTTGGTCCAGTTACAGCCGGACTGAATTATGGTCCCGGAGAGATGGTCAGATATGAAAGCATCAAAGCAAATATATGAACTAGTAATTAACAGGAGAAAGAGATGCTGACTCCACTCACTAATTATGAGCAAAAGCCTTCTTTACAGCGCTGTTGGGACCTGCAGCCATAACAAGTGGACACTCTCCACTTCAAATGAAGAACAGTAAAGTACTACATATACAGTTATGGAAGGAAATATTGGCACCCTTGCTTGATTTCAAATAACACATTTTTTCCCCAGTAAATTGTAAAATGAAAAGCATATTTTGGTGTCCACATATGTATCACTCTGTGTTTGCAGAGGAACAAAATACTGAATCCTATCTTAGTCCTCAGAATTCCAAAAACTATTATTGTTTTGACTTTTTAGAAGTTGCAAGATATGATTTGTGTTCAAGCAGGTGATTTGCAAAGTAGAAGGTACCTGCAAACCAATTATCACTCATTCAACCAGAAGAACGAAGTACTGATTCTGCTGTGGTGTCGCTGCATGTACCAGAAGGACGCCTCTGCTGAGAGAGACTCAAGGAAGCCCGGTTGGAGTTCCTCAAAACACACCTTTAACAAAAAACCTTCTGAGAGGACGTCCTTTGGAGAGATGAGACCAGTAAATCACATAAACCAGGGGTTTTCAAACTCTGAGAGTGTGGAGAAAGCGACACAAGGGCGAGCGCTTACTTGGTTCCACAGGAGTCAGCACTAGTAGGGATCTCATTGAAGCACAAGTGCATGGGAAGCACTTGGTAGCAGTGATTTTCTCCAAAGACTATGCTCACAAACATTGAATATTGGATGTCAATAATCAACGTCGTTATTAGGTGATTTAAAAGGATATGTTAAGTTCTGAATCAAAAACAAAGTCACTGTACTGTTAACAGTTAAACAAGAAGTGTTTAGAACATATACTTTTGGCAATCTCAACTTATTTTAGAGACACTTGTGAGTAGTTTGTTTTGTGTGTAAAGCCACGGCTGTGTTATACTGTACATTTAATGCAGAGTTCTTGTCTCATAATGAGAATCTAGCAGCTTCCTCTCTGGTTGCATCAGAGCTGACATGTCGCATCAGATGAGTGTTTCAACTTTCAGTGGCAGGGCGTCATCATAACCTTTAATGTGATACCAGCATGTTAACAGGGATTAGTGGCAGTGTCCGTTTACACAGCACCAACCGTGGCCAAAGATGTCTGAGCGGAAATGGCCTGATGCCACAGGAATACCGAGTGTTCGACAGATGACATCCATTATCATCATCATCTTCCCTTCCTTTTCAGATTCATGTGCTACATACATGTGTCGCGTGGGTTTCGGTTCATGTGAGCAGGAATTTACTGGACATGTTTGGGCTTTCATCAACTCCTAACTAGTGATTTTACTGAGCTCAGTGTTGATAAACGGTTAATATATAAAGTGGATTGTTATTTTACCATATCTCAGGACAACAATGGCACATTTTCAAGTCCCCCTGCCAACTAAATCCATGTTATCACTTCATGGGGGTGCAAACGTTTTGACTTTCATTTAACAGAGGAGTAAATAACGAGTCCAACCTCAGCACTTTAAGTTCAGTGACCCGCTTAAAAAAATCTCCATTTAGTAGTAAATGGCATTTACTCCTTCTCTCCTATTCATAGTGAAGCTAAAACATCCAAGTGAAGTAACAGTAAGCACATCTTTTTGAGGGTGGGGCTTTAAACTGTCCCATACTGAGACATTCGCAAACATTAGTTAACGTTAGCTCATGTGTTGTAACATCTTACTTGAGTGTGTTGCTGAGACAGGAACAGGTTTCAAAGACGAAAAAAAATGTTTTCTCCTGATTTGTCCATCTGAAAAATATGTGAAAAATGAGCAGACTGGGCTTTTTCAGGAGGGGCCCTTAAAGAGACAGGCGCTAAAACAGAGGGGGAATACAGGTATGTTCAGACGGACAGGATGAGAAACCCTTTTTGGAACATCAAAGCATGTAAACATGCTCTAGTAGAAACCCAAAATACAAGTATGAGCCTGATAAATGAGCGTGATATGAGACTTTTAACATTTTTAGTTCCTATTGTGGAATGAAGAAATTTGAACAAAGGCAGGGTTATAAAATTCTCAACTTTAATCAGTTCAAAAAGTTCACAACAAATGTAACACCTTGAGAAGGGAAATTTGCCATTAGAGATTGGGTACTTATTTGGATTTATACATTCTTTTCCTAATTAAACTCATTGGCAATTCGTTTGCTCTCTGGACAAAAAGCCTTTTGTTTATCTGGACAGAACTCAAACAGGTACAACTGAAAAATGCAAAAATACAAAATTAAATGTAAACCCAGTTTTATATCTCATTTTGCTCTAAATGTAGTGTCTTGGAGCACTACTGAATGGTAAACAATCTAAATTAGTACAATTCAAAATCTCAAAAGCCATCTGAGTTAAACAGGAGTTGTTATAAAGATGCAACCAACTAAGAACCCATAAATACCTCCTCCACTTCCTTAAAACGTCCCATTAATGAAGGCTCACAAATGAGCAACAATCCTCTTAGAGGAAAACAAAACGCTGATGTCGACGAGGCGACAGCACACACGCGCACACACCCACGACAAAAAGAAACAACTGAATAAAAGGAAAAAAAATATGTTCCCATGGTATTAAAGATGCTATACAATTGGGATGATATGCACATATTCGGTTTTGCTTTCCCTAAAAAACATCCTGCCGGCAGCAGCCATACACTTTTTTAGGTGAAGCATAACTGATGAGCAACAGACGCTGATACATGAAGCAGCATCTCTCAGCCTTCATTCATTATCCGCTAGATTCACATTCTCCCACCATGCTGTGGGGCACCATACAAGCGGTGCATGAGCCACTAAGACCACTTCCTGTCTGTCACACCACAGGTCTAGAAGCCTCTATGCCGACTTGACACGTATGCCGTTTTTCATAAAAACCCTGCTCAGACTGTATATATATAATATATTTATATATAAACAAATATATGGGGAGAGAGAGAACGTGGGAGGTGGAGGGAACAGAACAAAAACAAGATGGTTAAGTTGTCTAATCATTACAACTGCATCATGCAGGTCTTGGGGTGGGTCAGAGACTGACAAAACATAAGCTTAGATTAACAATTCTGGAAAGATATTACACAAAAAGTCTCCATAGAAAATGCAGATTATGTAAAAAGGGCCACAGGGTGACGCGGTAATCATTTACATGTTGTTGGCATTGTTTTGGTCAACAAACATCCAATGGGATGGTCCGCTCTGCAGGAGGATGAGCGGCCTCCACACTCAAGTGCCTTTCTTGGGTTTGTGTTTGTTGTGGTTAGGGTTTGTTTGTTTGTTTGTTTGTTTGTTGTTTGGAGTACTGTACAGTTTGGTGGAGCTGGTGCTCAGTCACACATCTCCTCGGGGATTTCGTGAGGGTTGAGGATGCCCGGGACTGACATCTGGATCTTGTGTTTCTCTTCCTGGGCCTGACGAAGTGACGCCTCCCTCTCCTCCAGGAACAGGTCTGAGGTGTCCTCGCCTGCAAACTCCTGGAACGGCAACAGGAAACCAGGAAGCACGGTTAGTTCTTTAAAAGCAACATCGCACCTCCGTCAAATCCATTTTCTATATCCACCCAGCCCACTGCAGGACTGTGAATGGACTGCACCTAATGATCATTTTCATTATCACTTCACTGAGTCTCTTTCAGTCTAACAAATGTGAGAACAGTAAACCTCCCAGAAGCCAAGGTGACTAGCCTGGGCACCAGCTGAATCTGCTGGGCTCATGGTTCCATGTTTTTTTTTTTTTTTTACAGATTTCCAGCCCTCAATGGACCAATCACAGCTGTTTCTCTCGCGAAGGGCGGGTTTCATACTATGACTTAGGGGTGTACAGTACAAATAGTACAGACGGAGTGAATTTGGCTATGGTATGGATTTTGACTCACACAATGTGCGCAGGCAAAACAAAAAAGGATCTGGGGAATAATTACTGGCCCTTTGAGTAGAAGCCTGTGTGAAAAAGGAATTCATGGCCGTAGTGGCCGATGTTGACTGCTGTCCTCTCTTGCATCTCAGCCCAACTGCTGGGAGACTAACTCAACGCGCTTCCTGTAGGCGTTCGGGCGCAACGCTACGCTCTTCATCACTCCACTCAGCCTGTTGTTGTTCTTGTAATTATGTCTGGTTAAACCCCCTCAACAATGTCTCTCTACTTTGAAAAAAACAAAAGGTTGACACAGTGTTTGTTTATAACTGTGTGAACCTGTGTGTTTACTCTGCAATAAGTATATATCAGTAAGACGAAAAAATCTCAATTGGTAAAGTAACTAGCGACGTTAATGATCAGAGACATGTAGTGGAGTAAAAAGTAGAATATTTTTCCCACTGAATTGTAGTGGAGTAGAAGTAAAAAGTAGCATGAAAAGAAAATAGTCAAGAAAAAAGACAAGAGCCTCAAACTTGTACTTTAGATAAATATACGATGATATAATATTGTTACCTTCTACAGTGAATGGTAACTTCAAATTACACCGTGATATAAATTCTAGACCATACCGTACAGCCCCTACTATGACTGACAGAGGAGCATCATGCTCGAATGTAAGGACTAAAACTAACTGGCATTTTCTCCCTGCTTCAAAAAGAGACCAAGCATCGCCTCAACTTGCACATGTCATTTAGCACTACGATGTTTCAATTCTCTCATTGGTTGTAGGTTTATCTAATTGTGTCCAGAGGCTTTTTAATCTTTCCTGTGAAATCGAAATGAGAGTTTCTAGACTAATATGCATTTATGAATTAAAAGCCGTCCAAATTTAATTTACAATGATTTGAACCAGAGGGGAAAAAAACACCAGGACTTTCACTCAACAAACGACTTTAAGTTTAAACTGATTATCACAATTGTTGACAATCATTTGTTTTCTTGATCTCATAATCCATTAACAAATCAATCATGTTAGCCCAGATTCTGGCTACATCTCAAAAACTCAGTTTCATCTTGCAGATTTCAAATTATAGTCTGGAAAATCCACTGAAGATCCATGAGCCTGACAGCTGAGAACTGGACCAGTCAGTGGGCCACAAAACACTGAATGCGTTACTGTCACTATCACACACCGTTTTATTCCAACAGTGAGCTGGCACAGCAGCCACAAACCTTCCATATACTTAGCCCAATGACCTGACCATGCAGGAAAAACGGTATTTCTGGAAACAACAGCTAAGCAGCTCACTATGTAGTCCCCGATAACCTCTGTGAGAGGGGACAATGCCTGCGCAGCTCAACAACACGCAGCAGAGCCAGAGGTATGCAGGGCCTTGTTCACTTTAGCTCAGCACATCAGCAAACAAATACACACGGATAGACAGTTCAAATATATACATTCAATCAACACAACATTAGTAGAAGCATTCGTTTTTTTGTGTTTGTATTGACAGAGGAGTTGTGAGGCTGCATTTATTCTGCACAAATAAAATCTCATGATGCCCACAGAGGCTAACGCTGTCCGAAGCACTGAACAGGACCTCACCTTTATCTGGACGAGGAAGTCCCTAAGGTGCTCCTTGAAGGCAGGAATATCCTGGTTTAAGCTGAACAGCCCGGTCACAAACACCTTCACCTGAGCACTAACACACACACACACACACACAGCCACAGGGATGTTAACAACTGTGTATTTTACCACAGCACAGATTGTGTGCGAGTTCATGTGCGTGGACACTCACTCTTGTAGGTGAGGGAAGGCGGTCTTGAGCAGGTTGGCCACGTACTCCTGGATGAAGCCCTGGTTGTTGGTGGGACTGGAAGGGTTAAGCACTGTAGTGATCTTCCCCTCCTCCACCAGGTTGAACATGTAGGCCAGGATGGATGCATGCATCGTCAGGCCTGCGGGACAACCATGAACACACACCCTTTTACCGACGAAACATACATTATTCATGTAGAAAAGATGTTCATCCCTGAGTGTTCAGGTCTCCCACATGTGTGTAAACTCACCCGCGGTGTGTGATGTGTCGGTGACCACTGAGAAGATGTGTTGTAGGATGTCACAGAAATACGTCTGGTAGAAGCTCTGAGCGGCTGCTTCCTCCTGGGCCACATTCTGCAGCAGTGTGTACAGAATCTGCAGACCTGGATGAACACAAACAGAAACGTCAGCTTCCTACGCAGTGTTCACTTTGATCGGAGAATGAAATTTTTATGTGCGTGTCCCATAGAGGAGTATACAGACACCTAGATATTTACAAGTGCCAGAGCATACATCCACAACAACCAAAAACTAAGCATTTAAATATAAAAAAAATAAAAGATAAAAATGAAATTAACAGATAAATTAAAATAAAGTAGAATAGGATATGTGTAGATTCACAGACATGGCCCCATAAATAACAAAACAACAAGATACATGAGCATTAACACAGGAGTTTGGTCATGTTTTTCTCTCATACGTCAGTTTCCTCTTCCTGTCCCAGGCTTTGGCCACATATTCAGAAACACTTGATCAAAAATTCAATCAATCTGAGAGTGTTCTTTAATTTTGTCCACAAAATAAAGGTTTTTGTTAAAGTGCCTTGGTTATTAAAAAAACATGTTGGTACAGCGGTGGTATAGCCACAGATGATATTTTATCAAATTATGAATGATAAAAAATAACAGTATTTCAGAATAAATCAAGAATTAATAATCTGTTCCCTCATTTTGATCTCAACTGTATATATATATTTCTTTTTTTACAGAAAATGTGCTATATCGTGATATATATGGTTATGGGGATATGAAATGACCATTATCGTGATATGAGATTTTGGTCATGTCAATATGAACGTTCAATAGTAACTAAACTCAGATTTCTGGTGCCTCTACCCTGGAAATCCAAAAGAACCTTAAAAAACATATCTACGTTAAGACACACCCAGTCACCCCTGTGTGACCCTCCCAAGGTCTGCAGAGCTGCAGGTGGTGATGATGAAAGCTGCCACTATACACACATCACCTGCCACCAGATCAGCCAATAGCAAAATTCAATTCCAATGGCTGTATTTCAACCAGTAGAGGGCAGTCACTACGCATATTTACACAACACAAAATGCAAAGTTCAAATACTTTGGATTAAAATGTTAAGATTTGGACTTGAATCAATCAACAACACTTTTAAATACACGTTTGCATTGGGTTTCAGCTGAGAGAAATCGTTATGGGGTTTAGTTACTCTTTAATAAAAGTACTAAAGTGTGTGTGTGTGTGTGTGTGTGTGTGTGTGTGTGTGTGTGTGTGTGTGTGTGTGTGTGTGTGTGTTTGTGTGTGTGTGTGTGTGTGTGTGTGTGTCAGCAGCCTTACCAGTATCGGCCACGTTCCTCATGGTGTGTTTGAAGGCCCAGATGATGGAGTCCAGCACCAGTTTGAACTGGGCGGGGGGGATGGCGAGGAATGCAGGGAAACAGTGAGAGTTTACTGCTTGGAGTAAGTAGAAGAAGTGGGTCCTGTGCTCCGGGAACTCCTCAAAGTTCTGGCAGGAAAACACGACACAAGGAGTTGGTTAAATACTATTCTACAGCAGTAGCGGTTGTTGTTTGTCCGATCTGGTTTACCCAATGTTAACAAGTCTGCACTTGCACTTAGGGGTGAGGTTTATACTGAAATCAATTAGTGGATACGTTTCTTTTCTGAGTCAGATCTGGCTTTCCACTTCATTCAAGTCTGACTGTATCAGGCATAATTTTATACTTATTTTTGATGCACAAAACAAGTTCAAGGCTGGAATCCAGGCAAAGCAGGTGTCTGCCCCAGGGTCCACTATTACATTAATTCAGCCCTGAGACATTCTTTTCAACTCTAACATACTGTTTTCTGCAAACGATTTTCAGAATGACTTCTTCCCACTCCTTTTCAAATATGTAGATGAAATGAATTGACGTCCATGTGTTTTTTGCTGAAATTATTTTAGTATGCGTTTTGTGTCTGTCTGCAATGGTAAGATCATTATACTTTTTTTTCCATTATTTAAATATTTGAAATAAACATTTCAATCAATCAATCTAAGAAATTCCCTCTACCTTGAATCAGGTTGGGTTCTCGCCAGTGTACTGTTATGAGTAACGTATGAGCCGTGTACTGCTGTGTGAGACCGCCGTCCTCCCTCAACTATGTGGGTTCATGTAGCGTCGGGCCTGATTTTTTTGGCCCTATCACAGATACCTTTCTTTTGAGACTATGATATACAAGGATGAACTATATGTAAAATGATGGGAAAATGGAATATATATTTACAGGCTACATATGCCCCTAAAATGATTACTGTTCCTGTTGAAAGACCCTGCCCTGTGTTCTGTTGTGTTGCCCTTGTCAACCCGCTCATTTTCGATCATCTAAAATATACTTGACCTTGGGTTTCTACTGATAATGGCATGACATGTCAGAGTGCACAAACATAATCAGCCCAGTGCAGTGCTCTGATTAGGTGCGTTTGCATTTCGGTAAAATGTGGCCGCTGGGAAAGTTTCAGGAAATGCCCTCTCACTCATCGTGTCTCCATTATGAAAAAGGACCCCGGAGGGATTAATGAGACCCAGGCGGTGAATGGGTTTTCATTTTCTGCACTCCGGTAGTAAAAAAAATGAACAAATAGCGCTACGACAAAGGATAAAAGTGTCTGCTCTCTACTTCGCCAGCTTTTAAAAATGGTGCGAGTTGTTGTGGCTTTGAGTACTACCTACGTCACATCCCACTTAGAGTAATATCCAATCAGCAACCAGGCTTTTTTCAGGGGAGAAAAAAATAGAAGCCCGGTCAAAGGGCCTTTAGGGGCAGCTCACATTCAAATTAAGGGGCATTTGAGCGTCTGTAAAGAAAATGCCACTATTAACAGACTGCAGTGAAGGCCACATTATATAGATTGCTTAGCTGGGTGCAAATGAAGCCTGCTAATTCAAATGTTTGTTTTCTTGATAATTAAGGTGCATAGTCACCTAATGCACTGGATGCGTTTAGATTTTCACTCAAGCAAATGATCAGAAACAAAAATACAAAGATGACGGAAAAAAATCAAACGAACGATGAAAAATCAGCCCGCTGAGAATCGGGGAGGAAGTGAGAAAGTGTCCGGTTGATCTTTGTGCCTTACCTTGTTGATCATGTTTAGTGTGCACTCGAAGACGGCATCAAAGATCTGGGGGATCTCGCTGGTGATGTGGCCCCCGAGCTTGTTGACGATGGTTGCCATGGTGCTGAGGACCTCTGGCTCACGGGCAGCGGGGACATTGCGTTGATAGTCGATGAGGACGGCGTCCAGCAGCGGTGGAACAAAGTTCTCCCCAACCTGGAAAACAACAGGAGGAATCAGCGGGGATCACAACACTGACCACGGAGGAAGAAAGAACAGAAGCACCCATGTATGAAGACAGGTGCTGGAAAGACATTTAAGTAAGGGTGTTCTTTACACCTGTGGTTTGTTTGCTCTGGTCGGAAACAGTTGAGGAATTTGGAAACTTGGAATGTTTTTTCTCCCTTGGTTTGGTTTCTTTTCACAGAGAAAAATCACAGTGAACCAAAACGCATCACTACAAACCATGTGACAATGATCACTTATTGGTCAGAAGTCAAAAAGTAAATACAGGAAGAAGGTCATGTGTTCTGGACTAGGGAATATTTCTGACTATGTTTAAGATGGCCGTCTCTCATATCTCCTTTGTCAAACCAGCTTTTGAGGCAACCTTACTGACTTGCTGCGATATATTTCTGTGAGAAACATCACCATGCAGTTCTCGGGCTAGCTGAGAGCACCCCACTGTGTTTGCTGTGTTCACACCTGCCCAAACAAACTGCACCAAGGGGGAAAATGCTCCGGGGTTCGAAACATAAACAAGTGCGAAAACGCCCTAAGATTTTTTAAAAGGCTCAGTTTTAACAGGTGCATCACAAAAGTCCATAAAGTCTGACATGATGAATTCTACTTGTTGTGCAGATACAAACACAGCTGTGGGCACAGACATCCAGGTCTGCCACAATAAAATGAAATATTTTTGTTGGATCTAAAAATACCAACTGGATAAGATCTACTTCTTCTCTACGGTAACCGTTTCATTGATTGTCACAGAACAGAATCTTCTGAGGACGCAAGTAAAAATACATCGCTGCTATTTGCTCAAGACCACGTCACTTTTTCTTTAATCAAAGCATATTGTTTTATACCAATTTATTTTTTTGAGTGGAATTTTCATCACTCCAAAAATAAAGCTGTGGTTTCTTAAGACAACTTTAGAGATATTTCCTCCCCCTGCAGTGATGCCTCTGAGTGTTCTCTCACCATCTGTGGGTCGTTTGAGCGGCTGACCCAGCCTGAGATCAGTTTCAGCGTCTCTCGTTTCACCGTTCTCATACTCCGGATCAGGGGCTGCTTCGTCACCATCTCACCTGAAACGCAAAGAGGAGACACATATTGAAGGAATGACATGGAGAAAGTGTCCTCACATTTTTGTCCACTATGTTGTTTTGTTATGAAGATGCAAGTACAGGTTCTGCAGAGAAAGGGTCTTTGAATACCACAGAGCTATGCATCAGATGAATGCTGAGTGACTGAGCAGTGAATGATCTGCAGGAGCATGTTTGTGCGTCACGGTTTCCTTTCATTTGCTGTACATTATAGTTTGATAAATGCTTGCTCCCAAGAACACTGTAAAATGATGATGAAGCAGTGGGATGATGGATCCCGAGGTACTGTAGCTCTCCCTTTGGAGGCCACTGTACACAATGCTGCAGATCATTAAGTCAGACCGCTTTATGGCAATATTAGATTTACAGAATTATTGTATCAGTGTGATGAATTTTCACTGGATTGTCCCAAAATAGAATCCCCCATTTCATGACTTTATCTAGAAATAGTTTCTCAGTTGAATATCTGAAACAGAAATTGACACAGCTGACACAAGTGTACACACAACTTGAAAGAAGATCTGATCCTCATCGTGCATCCCTACGAAAAAGATCCTAGTCAGGCTGACCTACACATTATGCTCCAACAGGTTTGTTTAAGCTTTTGAACAGGACTTGTTTCTCCTACACAGATCACCATTTCTTCCCTGTTCTGAATTAGCAGCCGGTGCAGAAATCCTTGATACCCGATCATTATCGACGAACCTCATGCGGCACCTCACCTCCTTTTTAAGGACAGCAACATTTAGAGGTGAGTCACCAAAGCAGGCGCACGCAAGAAGAAGAAAAACATGAGCAGTATTGCTGGTGTACAGACAAAATGCCACTACTGAATGGCAAAGTGCTTAATTGCTACTGTGTGAATGAGTTCATCATTTGTCCCTGCAGTGCACGCACAAATGCACTTCAAAGCTGAAAGCAGGGCTCGAGCTTAAGGACCTCCCGTCGTCCCGGGGCCGAAACACCCCCCCCCCACTGAAATAAATTAATTTGGGAGGAGACTTGAAAGCAAAAAACTCTGCTAATGTTTCAATGAACGGTGATGAAGTTGAAACTGACTGCGGGTTTTGTGAAGCACCACACACACACACACGCCCGCCCGCCCGCACACACACACACAAAATCAGACACTTGTCCTGCCTGTGGTGTGATACTGCAGTTTTTTTAAACGGTGAATTAAGAAAGGAAACAGCAGGAGAACACACAGCAGGCACACTGAACCTCCAGCCTCTGACTTGACCGATTGTTTTATGTTAACGTTACAGTTAACGAGTCAGCGGCTGATGTTTGCATTTACAGTGAGTGAGCTGAAGATAACCAGAACTACAGCATGAGGGGTCAAAACTCCTCAGCTCAAATCATGTTACAAATATTAAGCACTTACTTAACGTTACTTCTTTTCCTTCCCTATAGGACGGAACACATAAGGCTGCAATTAGATCTCTCCATCACATTTAGTCTTTGGCAACATGCTGCGTCTCTCCCCACGACAGGTGCATCTTCTCCAGCAGCTTCTCCAACGTTAAATGCACCAACTAGCAGGGCCGGTTGTAGCTTTTAGGGGGCCCTGGTCTAAATTTTATTTTCTATATGCATAAAAAGGTTTATTTGTTTATTTGTAGGACAAAGAAATTCAAAAGGTGAAACAGCAGTCACTTGTTTTGGTTACAGAAGACAATGAACGCTTTTCCTGATCTTCGTGAATCTCAATAGAATGAGAATTAGTTTTTTTTAAGGGGGAGAATTAAGAATCAAGCAGCCCCACACAGTATTGAATTTAGGGGTGTACGGTATAAACGGCTTCTTGCCTGTTGTTGTTCTTGTAATGGTTTCAGTCTGGTTAAATCCATGGTTAAATCACCACCACAATGTCTCTCTACTTTGAAAAAAGGAAAGGTTGACACAGAAAAACAGCAATCCAACAACTAATGGACAGAGGAGTATTTGTTCATAATTAAAAAAATCTAAATTGTAAAGTAACTAGTAACGTAAGTTATCAGAAAAAATGTAGTGGAGTAAAAAGTAGAATATTTTTCCCACTGAATTGTAGTGGAGTGGAAGTAAAAAGTAGCATGAAGAAGAAAATACTCAAGTAAAAAAAACACTCAAACTTGTACTTTAAGTCAGATAAATAAACTGTGGTATAATACTAATACCATCTGCAGTATGCTTCGAATTATACCGTGATCAATTTTAGACCATACTGTACAGCCCTAATTGAATTCATTTCATCAAACCCTGCAACACGTTGAGGTCATGCTGGATTTACACAAAGGACTGCATGCCTAAACAACAATGAAGGGACACAGTGTAGGCTGAAAAACCCAAACAAGTCCTCCACAAATGTAAGCACCACATAGAAGAGCAAACACATTACGTTAGGCCTCGGCAGTGTTCAACTATTAACATAAGTTTGGAGAGCATTTATGTTCGTAACCTTAAAAATAAAATGGAGGATTGTCATGAATCTGCCGCTAAATACTGATGCCTTCCAGCACGGAAGACGTCATCACCGTGGAAACTCTGACGCCTTGGCCGCAGTAAGCCTTTGGCTTTACCGTAACATTATATCTACAACGGCTTTCACAAGTTCAGAATGTCAGATTCTCTCTGCTGATGTTTTGGCGGCGGCGGCAGAAACGGGTCTTCTTGGTAGGGATGTTACTTGCCGTAACAAACTCCTCCCTCAGATGTTGTTTTTTTTATGCTGTTTTCGTCGTCTTTGCTTCCTGGTTTATTCTATTTACGGGCCAAAAGCCACTGCCGCGGAGTGGGGTGCATGCGCACCTGACAGTAATCCGGGAATGCTGTTTACATGCACGAATAATTGGGGTACAGAAGGAGTTTAGGTCTAGGTCTGTTAACCGGGGTAGGGCGTTTACATGGTGTTTGAGAAACTGGAGTATGCCCTTAACCCGAATACAGTCAGGGTTTTTAAACTGTAAACGCACTGATAGAATTTCACTGGTATTGGTACTAACTACTTTATGTCAACAATAAAAATGAATCTACAGACATGTTATCAGCACAGCGTATGATCACAAACACACCTTCCTTACCATTTGTCTGAATGGCAGCAGAGATGTTCTCGCTGAGGCACTTGTAGACGTTGAGCATGTCAAGATAAATCCGTCCCAGCTGGATGACAAAGGGGTGTCCCACAGCCTTACAGGCTCTGACGTTGGTCTTCAGGATGCTGCCCAGCTGTTTCACCGTCTCTGGGTCCTTCAAGATGTCTACGTTCTGAGGGAGGAGAGAGTAGCAGCGGGGAACAGATTAACACAGTGTTCTTGTTTGTCTATCATAGACATATAGGCTGGTATATTGGCTACATTTTCTTTTTCCAGCACATGGCAGTGTATTGATCTCTTACCTTGGTAGCCTGCTGGATGATGCTGTCCCACACTTGATTGGGCAGGAGCATGTATTTTTCTATCAGGTGCTCCTGAACAGCCTGATCTGTCTGGGCCCCGATCATATAACCTACTGCCTCATAAAACGTGTGCACCTGGACATAAACAGGGAAACTTGTCAGCATGCAAGCTTGATTGGGAAAGGCAATTAATAGAAGTTATGTTCAAGATGAATTTTGCTAATAACTGTTTCTGGATTTGCTGACCTGCTGAGGTTGAAGGTCACAGATGATGGTGTTGATGTTGTTGAGGATCTCGTCGATGAAGGGCATCACCTCTCCCACCTGCACCTGGATAAAGTGGCGTCTGCACTTCTGGGCGATCTTGATGAATGTGTCACAGGCCATGTCCTGAACACCGTCGTGGGTCTCTGGTGAAGAAGGGCATGAAGGGGGATATTAAGTTGCATCACAGTACACGTTCAAAATATGATATTCATAGATACCGGGCATTACCCATTTCCAAAACCAAACCATCTCTCACCGTGCATGAACTCAAATAGTTTGTTGACCACAGTTTTGAGGAACTTCCAGTGAGCTCGGAGAAAGCGTGGATACTGGCCGACGATATACATTATGTTGGAGGCTATGATGGCCTTGTTATCCTTTCCTCTCTTCTGCTCGCACAGACCCAGCAGATCCTGAAACAAAGGTTTTGCACAATTAGACACATAACCTGGTCTTTAGTGTTCTATACAGTGGTTTGACTGTGGTGAATAAGAACTAACCCTTTAAAACACCAAAGTCACTAATAACAGGGGAATGATAAGATGCCATCTATTACTGAAACATAATTAGCTTTACATGTTTATTTGATTATTTCTGACTTTACAGAAGGACCACATTCTTAACCTAAGACTTTTGAACACACCGTTAAGTTGGTTTTGGCAGAGCTGTTAAAAAGTAAACTCCAACAACAAGAAGCACGTTGGTCCTCTGCATATCACACGTTCAGGGCTTTTTTACCTTAATGACAGTGACCAAGAACCTCTTCTCGTCCTCCTCATGCATAGCCCCACTGATGGATCCGATGGCCCAGCACAATGTGTTGAGGTTCTTCCAGGACCATTCTGTGCCGTTCACCTGGTTGTGAAGCTTTTCTGTCATTATGCGTTCTGTGTCTGCATAGTCCAGATGAGTCAGGTACACTGCGGGATAGCACAAAGTAGGTGTCAGTATGTGTACAATGTATGGCAATGAACTGGCGGTTACTGGATGGGTGTAAATTGTACAGTCATCGAATCACTCTTGTGGTTATGATAAATAAAACACTGTGTTTGAGTGGCCAAGAAAAAGTAAGCATGATGCCAATGGACGTGGACTAAGATGCAGTCATCAGGAAATCATACCCAGGGTTTCCCTCATGTTCTTGTAGAGGTTGATGGAATCGGTGTCTTTCATGAACTCTCTGACCACCTCTCCCTGGTCATTTTCCACCACCAGTACCTCCTCTGGCTTGGCCATCCGGCTTACCATCAGCAGACGCACCTGTCACAAGAGATAAGCAGCTGTCAGCATGTACGCACATCAAAGCCTCAGCACTCTCACACCAAACACACATACAGTATATCAGTGAAAATTAATGCTTAAGGATAATACAATGAGAGGTTTGTCACATGGACACATACACATGCACACAAACACTACGTTTATGTAATGTAAAATATCGCCCAAGAGAAAAAAAAGTTGATTGCTATTTTTGCTTTACTGGCTGCTGATTTCCAACAATCTTGTAACTAGAAAATCTTCTGGCAGTAGTTCAGCAGCCACCTGTTGCTTGCCCAGTGCCAACTGACTCTAGTATGACTGCGAGCTAAGACTCTACTGAAACCCTTCTGCACCTATAAACACTTAACTGCTGTGCCAACTCTAACTTGTAAGTAAATGTTTCTTAAAAGAAACAGCTGCATTCGTAAACTCAACTGCAACAGTGCAAATTCAAAATGTTTGAGATTTGAGATTATGGCCATGTCGACATCCCAACATCCTATTGCATATCACAACCCTAATTCACATGAAGTTAGGACGTAAATAAAAACAGAATACAATGATTTGTAAATCCTTTTCAACCTATATTCAATTGAATACATTACAAAGATATTTAATGTTCAAACTGATAAACCTTATTGTTTTCTTGCAGATATTCACTCATTTTGAATTTGATGCCTGCAACACGTTCCAAACGCTGGGACAGGGGCCATGATTACCTCTGTGTTGTATCATCTTTCCTTTTAACAACACCCAATAAGCCTTTGGGAACTGAGGGCACCAATTCTTCAAGCTTTGCAGATGGAATTATTGCCCATTCTTGCTTGATGTCCGACTTCAGTGTCTCAACAGTCCGGGTAAGTCTACTACCTGTACTCTTTTACTCCGAAGCCACGCTGTAACACTGATGTTTTTAATGCAGTGCCACCTGAGGGAACGAAGGTCACAGGCATTCATGTTGGTTTTTGGCCTTATTGCTTTTCATGCAGTAATATCTTTTGATGATATTATGGACTATTATGGACTAGATGATGAAATCCCTAAATTCCTTGCAACTGTACGGTGAGAAACGTTCTTTAATTGTTGGACTATTTGCTCACACAGTTGTTTACAAAGTGGTGAACTCAGTGGTGGACTGAGCCTTTTCTGGGATGCTCCTTTTATACCCAATCATGACACTCACTTGTTTCCAATGAACCTGTTCAGCTGTGGAATGTTGTGTTTTGAGCATTCCTCAACTTTCCGTGTCTTTTGTTGCTCCCGTCCCAGCTTTTTTGGAACATGTTGCAGGCATTAAATTCAAAATGAGTGAATATTTGCACAAAAAAAAAAATCAATAACGTTTATCATTTTAAACATTAAATGTCTTGTCTCTGTATTGTATTCAATTGGATATAGGTTTAAATGGATTTGCAAATCATTGTTTTACATAACGTCCCAACTTCATTGAAATTGGGGTTGTACATCCATGTGTATGTAAATAGCATCAAGTGGAATTAAGGGACAATGCCAAACGAGGCTATAGGTGTGTTCATTTTTCAAAAAGGCGGTTAAATTAAATGTGGCTGTGTGTGGTACCTTGGAGAGTACAGGAAGATAGAGCTGTCTGCGGGGGGGCACGTCAAAGTGCTGGTTGCCAGAGAGCAGGGGGGACGTTGACGTAGAGAAGGGACTCTCTCTGTACAGCTCAGCCGCCAAGTGGTTCCAATACTCCAGACAAATTTTGAAGATCTCAGTCTCTTCCACCTCGGACACCAGCAGCATGTAGTGGAGTGCCTGGAAGAGGACCAAGGGAACAATTTGACTCTATATGAGGCTTCTTTTGTTGGGCAGACCCATTTGTTTATTCTGAAATATTTTTCTCCAATGTTCTCCTGTGCATACCACTGGACTGTGACCGACAGTATCCTCTCTTACCTCCATTAATGTTTCTCTGAGGTTGAGCCGCTTCTCAATGAGCTGTCCGTGCTCTTTCAGGAAGGTACAAAGGAACAGACTGAGGTTCTGGATGAAGTTCTGCTCGTCATCTTTCCCATTGGCATAAGCCAGCCGGATGTTGGTGTTCAGAGGAAGCATCTATGTGGATATGGATCGGATTTCAATCTTAATTAGTGTCTTTACAACAAGAGATGGGAATCTGAGCATTGGCCTATTTGAGCCTAACGCACCTGTTTGAGTTGACACATGGTCAGGGTGAAGAGTGTGACAAACTGCTCCTCGTACTGGCTGACGCTCACACCAGCAATCTCTGTGAGGCACTTCAGTGTCACATTGCGAAACATGGGAACGTTCAAGAACTGAAACAGATGCAAACAGATGTTTAGTTAAAGACTACTTTGGGTAACAATAGAATGTGTGTAACTAGCAATGCTAGCAAAATAGCAATGTGTAAATACCTTATACACCAATGTGCTGATCAGTTTGGTTTCAAAGATGTACCCCAGAGGGATCCAGTTGAGAAAACGTAGAAGGGTTTCTAGTGTGGCGTGGACCAGGGGGGCATTCTGGGAATTTTCCTAAGGTGCAACCAATGAAAGGACAAACAGTTGAAGGACAAACACTGGCGTGTGACCATAAATGATTGTACATCGATACTAACAAGAAGGGAAGGAAATGAGGATTTACATACCATAACAAACTGGCAAAGCTGGAATATCTGAGAGAATTCATTGCACATGCTGAAAGAAAAGAAGAAACATCATGGAGCATATGGTATGCACCAAAAGCATTTTGACTCTGACATTTTAGAGATCTTTCAAGAAATTACACTGACAAAGTAAAGGTTGGAATTAACTTTACCGTGATGCTTTATGTAACACACGTCTGGCTGCAAAAGGATTTATTAATCATCTGATTTATTACGACATTTTTCTGTGTGAAATCACTAGTTACTATCTATCACAGAATGAGGTAACACAACGGTGCTTGAGCCCAGGACCGGCTTATTAAATATTTGCAGTATTGCAAACTGGATGTCTATGGCGACATTCCCCCCAAAAAAATCTTATATCAAGTTAGTGCTGGTGCAAACCAAATATTTCCTTCTGCTGCAGCTTCAAAATAAGAGCCTTTAACTGGCTTAACACAAGTTGACTTTTATGGTGAAGTTGTCACAGGAAATGCAATGTGTCTGTCAGTGAGCTTGAAACTGACCGCTATCGTTCATATAAAGTGTGTCTACAAAACAAGACAATGGTCATTTACAGCATTTTTTCACAGCCGCTTAGTTTGAAATCTGTCAGGGGGTAAGGGGACAGCCAGAAGCAGCCACAGTCAGCTGTTAGGTGAAGGCCTCCAACGTCTTAGCCAGGGATTCAACTACTTTCACTTTGACAGACTCATACGGTGTGAGCCTGTCAAAGCAAAAGTTTGTGCAGCATAAAATCAGATTCTCGCTGCTCACAGATTGATGGGAAATGATTGCGTGACTTCTTTATTGAAAACAGAAGTAGTTTGTTTAGCCGGACCTGTAGTTTTAAATAGGGGCTGGGCGATATGGCCAAAATCTTCTACCCTGATATAGGTCATGTCATACCATGATTATGATGATGATGATTCAATAAACAACTAGACTACAGAATATGAAACAACCACATGGTATATGAGTATTTTCTCATTTTATTAAGAACTTTAGTGCAAACTATAAACTCTAAATATTTCACATAGGATTTTCTGAAAGTTTTGAGTTAGTGTATTCTTGTTATCAATAATATAGTGGATGGAATTGTGTATCAAGATATCTTGGAATGATTTAATCATGATACGAATTCATTGGAAAATGATAAATGGTCATGTTGAATTATTACTGGAGCGTTCGTCAGACATTTACATCAATATTAAAACTGCATGCAGGAAGTCAAAGAAAGCGAACCAAATGTGATAAGTGTAATGTAATACAATATAAACACAGTCAATCGTGCTCAGAAAGCAATAGTCCATGGATATATTGGAATTACAGGTTATTCATTTTTGACATCCTGCCTCACACAGGATGTCAGACAGACCAAGTGCTTACTTAATTTATACTGCATGTCCAGGCTATGCACCATGGAGTGCAAAACCGCATGTAATTAAGACTACATTAAAATTGTATAATACTTTTGAACATTACTGATTAGCTTGTCAAATGTAGCTGTAATAAAAGTGCCAACAACAAGTATCAGCAAGTCAGTTAGATAAAGATCACAGCATTACTCCGTTGGACTGACTGCCGGCTGCAATATATTAAAATGCTGACACGCTGAGATCATATATTATGTGGGGTGGACTCTTAAATCTGGCAAAATTACGGAGGATCAATGACAGACAAAATTGGTTAATTTGTCTGAAATGTGATATTGTAATATTCCACACAAAACCTCTCTTTTGACTTTGAAACACTCACTCTTTAGGCGCGTAGGTTAATTATGATATTTTGGTGGCACGCTCATACACAGACCCCACTGTAGGTTTTTCCAGAAACTACACCAACGCAATTTCCTTGACTTTCTACAATCAACATGATTGCTCTCCCAGAGGTTTGTGAGGATGCAGCGTGCTGACCTGTCTTTTAGGTGTTTGGCCTTGACCTGGGTCATCTGGCCACTGGAGAAATCAAAGACCTCCTCGCTGAGAAGCTTGAGAATGACCATGTTGTTCTGACAAAGGCTCTCGCTGGTACGACTTGCTCCGACAATGTCACTGATGAAGGTCGGCCAGTGCTTGGGCCACTCCTGCTTGAGAATCTACAGTCATCGGGGACACACACACACACAAACACACACACACACACCACACACGTGTTACGGTACGTGGTTGAACAGTGACATTTCCCACAGAGACAAACGTGATCTAAAAATTAGAAGTTAAGAGGATGAATGTGTCGCTAAAAATAACGATCCCCTCCCCATCTCAAGTCAGGCATGTGCCCCCGTTTCTGCTTTATAGGAGAGCATTTTAATATGATACTACAGTAGTAACAGAGAATGTAAAGTGTGTAAATGAAACCACATGAAACAAGCAAATCCCACACTACTACAAATACAACATGCATGTAAACAACCATTATAAACAACACAGCCCCCTGAGGAGTGTGGAATCTGGAGCTCTACAGTCCCTGAAGGCCAAAACACTGTTAGCTCAGCTGATGCAGGCGATGACTCATTCTCACTGGCATTAATGCAAAGTCACTCGTGTAGCAAGGGAGCCAATCTCTGTCTCCCTAGTTGGGAGAGTGGACACCACTGTGGTTTCATTTGTCAGACTCAAGACCTTTCTGATATAAATCTCCCTCAATGACCCACAGCTGTGTCCTAAAGTTGTCTGCACTAATTTGCTGATCAGACAGCACACCGCAGTGAGCAGCTCATTTCTACAGCCCAGCATTTCCAGGACTCAGCACTTTCCTGGCCTAATCATAATCACCGACTTTTTATACAATATGTTGTTCTGTACTCATGTCCTGGTGATGTTGAGAACCTCTTTGCTGATTAAAAAACTGCTACATCAATAACAACTAGAGATCTTGTACCATAATGTTTCCATACAAACAAATGCAGTGCTTCTCGAGCGGCTTTCCCTCTTCCAGGCGATCCTCTTTCCAAAACTGAGGCAGCGGTAATTAACAAACACCGCCTGCCTTGCCCGAGACATTCAGAGGAATTAATGTGCAATTTTAATAAGGAATCATGAACTCAGCTGAGATGGGCTGCGGTCAAATAGTCCAAAAAATGACACCCTTTGTCTTATCCTAAATCCTTTCCTGACCCCCTCAGCGGAAAACACTGAGGTCAAGGGAAGATGTGAAGGAAACTTCATAAGGAATCTGACTGCACTTACGATTGGCTCTGTAATTATGTGACAGCAGATTTTACTGACGTGTGTCGGCCATGGTGGCGCTATAATGTTACGAAGATGGCCTACTAAAGCACATCTTAGATTTTCCGCTGCGTGCGTTCTTACCGTGTTGTTTCATGCCGGCTTTATAGACGTGGAGAACCAGGTGAAAGGGATGACTACATTGCCAATGTTGAAATTGGAATTTAAAAAAATGTATCTAAATATATACAGTGGCAAAAGTGAAACTAAATGGTTGTCACACAATGCTCACCCTCATGTCCTCATATTGATCCACATGAACCCCAATTAGGATTGTATGAAAATAATTGTGGAAGTTATGCAAGATAGGCATATTGTTGTTTTTTTTAAATGGCTGAATGGGGCGTCACTTTAAATGACTTGTTGGACTCCCTACCTTTCATAAAGGATTGCCTGGTGTACAATATGCCAAAGGAGATGAGAAAGGAAGTATTGAAGCACCTTTCCTTAACATGGCTGCCACTAAGACACTTTTACTCAGTTAGGCAACATTCCTAAGCAAAAAGGAATATTTGACCGCAGCCTCCAGACCGTTTTTAGAGTCAGATAGACTCATTAAGAGTGACATCTTCAGGTTAAAGAGTATCACTACAAAAGATGAGGGGAGGACTGAGGCAGCAGTAAGACGCCCAAACATACAGTTATCTTCGTCTATTTAAACACACTATCAGCATATCTCTCTCTTCTTTTTTTAAATCAAATAGTAATGCATTTCATACACACAGATGAGCTAAACTGCTACATTAAGAGGTAGTGTATGTTGCTAAAAGACCAAATAATTTTGGAATCTTGTTTGCAGTAAAGGTTTGCTATTCCTCAAGCCTCAATTGTCTCTTTCCAAAGATTAAATAAACACACCAAATACTCTCAGGCTTTTAAGCAGGAACAGGCTGAGACTCATGACAAATGTTTAGAATGTCGTAAATGGGCTTTAACAATGCACATTGTTTAAAAAGATGCAAGAGAAAAACAATGTCTTCATTCTGTAGCCTGAAGGTGCAGCGACAGAGGATTTGAGCTCTAAAACAGCTGGTATACGGTTCTAAAAGTTGTTTTCAAACTGGCTCATTTGCTAATGTGACGCTTTGTTAGTAGTGTTGAAGGCTTACCTGAACAAGGATCATGTTCAGCTTCCCAATGTACACCTTTTCTTTCTAAAAAGGTACAGATAAACAAGGGACAAATGAATGTTAGTCATACCATCAGACCACAGGCCTTCTGTCATTTCAAACATTGAATTTGGAACATGTTGACAATTAAAGGTGGTATGACCAAAGAAGAAGGACGACACCATGATGAGGAGTTAAACATTCAATTTTGATGTTTTATGTTTTGGAATAATCAAAGTAGATCCCCCTATGGTTACATAAAATAAACTTCAAAGATCCACTGTATTCTAAAAGTATGGCCTTCAGTACTCTCAACTTCATCAGAGCGTAACCTCGTCCACAGCTAAGCTCTAGTCAGAAGAGTTCACTGTCTAGCTCATTTCTGATTTAACCCCCAGTTTAGTTCTAGACGTACATATAAAGTTTTATTTTGTTTCATTCCCACCGTTGTGTTTTTTACACTGCAAAGAGGAATTCAAATATTTCTATTATTTGTGCTATTGTTCAATAACAGTAATGTAATATAAGTTACTGAAGGGAATTATAAAACTTAGAACTTTAAATAGGCTTGACGACTCCATACACATATAACCCAACATGGCTTCCTCCTTCCCACGCCGTGCCATGCCCATAATATCCAGAGTTGGGTTATACAGCAGAGTGAGAGCCAACCCGAGTGACTTCCTGAAAGTCGCTTTAATCACCAGTGGATTTTAGGGCCTTAACTTACAATTATTTTCATTATCAGTCTATCTTTTGAACGTTTTCTCAAATCATCTGTGAGTTGTTTGGTCGAGAAAATGTTGATAACCGTTTCCCAAAGCCCAAGGTGATGTCCTCAAATTATTTTCCACAACTCAAAAATATTCAATTTACTGTGATAAATGGGAAAAGAAACCAGAAAGTATTCACATTTGAGAAGTGAAAATCAGAGAATTGGGCCTTTTTTCCCTTTAATTCTTAATTGATAACAGCTAAATGAATGGCCTACTATTTAGATTGACAGCTAATCCATTAATCGTTGCAGCTGCAGTGGATTTGAATGTCAGTTTATTTCATTTCAGAGCAGAATCCCATTAGATGGCTGTGTTTGTACACTTGCTGCCTCTCTCGTGTGAGTGATACTTGATGCAAATGAATGACACCTTTTAAACCCTGTCACTTTTCTCACTGGAGTTGATTCCTAACAGGTGCATGTTGAGTATAGGAGAAGGCCAAATGCTGCGATCACAGCAAAAAAAAATAAAGTTGTTGACATGATGGTTAAACCCATTTTAACAACTCAACCCTCTGGTTGTTTGAGTGGTCAAGTTGGCTGAAAACACTTTCGAAAGCTGACGTCACCGTCTTTGGTCTGGACAACACAACACTATGGTTACCAACATTACTCATGGCTGCTCTGATGTAACTTAAACATATCACAAAATGAGATTGACTCTGATTTGTAAATATGGTTATCAATGTCAACACAATGAATCTAGACTCTTGGTTGTTGTAAGCAAACCTTTAGACCATATGATTGCAGACTAGTGTTACATTGAAACTAAAGACTTTGTCCAATTCTATTCAATTAAGAGATGTTAACAGTTGCTTGACCAAATTTTTTTTTTTTTTATGTAGATACAACCTAGCAGCAGTGCTTAAATTTGAATCAAACATTTATCAGAATAATCTTGGTTTTATGCCGCTCAGTTGTCAAATTACACTTATTCACTCAATCAAACCCCAAAAATCTCATGAACTCAAAGTCGACTCACCTCCACATTTGATGCATCTGATGAAGTCTTGATAATGAGACCAACAACATACTTTTTTATACCTGGCAAACACACAAAGATATCCGTCACTGTGAGCAAACACCAATGAAATGTGTAAATGCAAACACATCCTGACATGACGGGTTGCCTGGAGCCTGTTACTCAACACGGTCTGCGGGCTCCTATCTAGCTCAATCCAGTCAATCTTATTCCGGCACATTTGTACTTTTGAAACGTGCGGCCCGCCACGTATTTTATAGACTCAAGACTGTCAATGCATATTCAAAAACTGTGTTTCAGCTCCCTCGCATTTGTTACTAGACTGTGTCTGTATTCTGACAACGATGAGCTGAGGTGTAGTGAGCGGAGCCAAAAACAAGGCAATACTCTGACAGTTGCCGGTCGCCCTGCACCGGGTGTGCAAAATTCAAGCACGGTCATTTGTAGGGAAGTCTTAGCTCAATGAAAAAATCAATCTTGAGCAAAATTATAGACGAACGGAGGGAGGCAGAATCAACTGATTTGCACATGGTTATGCAAATTAAATTCATAATAATTGCATTTTGCTCCAACCAAAATCTTCAAAAAGACAAATTTCAACCCCTTTGTTTTTAGATTCTTAAAAAAAATAAACATTTTGAAGCCCCTACAAGGAGTTTTTAACTGGTTATGAAACAGTTTAATACTGACGCCTCTATATATGACCTACATAAGCAAACAAGACCATGAGTAGGTGTTTTTATACTGAAAAACCCATCACATTTGCAGCCAGGCAATGGCGGCAATTTGCCTTTGAGACGTTATATTCCTCCTTTCCCAAAAGCCGGCTTTCTAGGAAAGGCATAAACATGTGACGTGACATTAAGCACAACGTGTAAGGTACAGCATATGTGTCGGAAGAAGTCACCGCCCCATTGATCTGAGGATTTACAACTTTCTCTACTGTGATGATGACCGTAACGTCAGCATCCCAGGGATTTAGCAGGCTTTCCAAGTTGCTCATCTCTACGGTCAATATTTTGCTCTCACAGTTGAAGTGGTGGCTAGGTGATGACTTTCTGTTCCCTTTTTTACTGCTTTGAAAACTCCCAACTGTGGGTCGCACAACAGATAATGTCATCAACACCTCCGTCCAATGTGCCGGCAAGTTGCAAAACTGTATTTACATTGAAATCGAATCGCCAATATGTGTAGGGTCTGAGCCGGGACCTTGTTGTGATAAATCAGGCCGGCAATTTGCCGCGATCTGTCCAAATATGCAGACCAGGTTGGCAAAAAGGCAGCCGAATTGCCTGCTGTCCAGTGTCAAAACACCTTGTGAGAGGATTGGGTATTTCTATCGAGTTGTTCTTTATGCCCGTCACCAGGTCCATTATAGTCAAAACGATCTATGGCACATAGACCAGAAGAACCTATGTTTATATTTTCAAAGTTGCACAGTGTCTTACGTTAGCCAATCATAAGGAAGCAGGAGGAGATTTTCCTTATTATATTATATATTATTTTGACGTTCTACTTTGTGTTTATGACTGATAATGGAGCGTGAGCATCCAAAAGAAAAAGAAAGGGATTGACCGAAGAACACAAAAAAGCTAAAAGGGACAGTGATGAGCAGGGGAAAAATACACAAGTTAACCATGGTCCGTCATTCAACAGATGAAGAAAATGGCCACATTTGAAAGGATTAAAAACATCCTGAATTGTCCCTCTTCTTTGTAGACAGATATGTAATATGTCTATTTTATTTATAAAATACACTCCGTGAATTTATCTTGGCTATATTAAAGCTAGCTGACTGACTTATACCGCAACAGGCTTTGCTAGCAAGCTAATTTATATCTTGCGCTTGGCTTATTATTATGAAGACATGTGTGAAGAATGTTGGTGACTTTATCAACATCATGACTTACAGTTACAGCAGCAACCACATCTGTTAGTTATAGGCTTACAGTTACCTAGGTGCATGAGCACAAATAGATATACATTACTTAATCGCTATGCATCCTGCTTTTAAAAAGAAATTGCGTCTTTCTTCCACTCGCTTCCAAAACGAATGCATGCAATAGCCATAAGAAGATATTTACAACACACTAGCGCTTTTGTCCAATATCAGCACAAAAGTCCCTTTTAGTTGCTTCAAGCACTAGGTGGTAACAAAGAAACACTAATTTCGCTTTGAAAACTAAGAAAACGGGGACGTGTCGAGATAAGTCAAAGTAGGATTGCCAATTAGGAAACAAGTCTAGAATTTTTCTGGTGAACAACTTCACAATCATTTCTTAATGTAAATCTGTAATGTTTCCAGACGTCTCATTAAAACCCCCATGTGTGCGATTTTTTTGACTTTGGCAACTCTATGCAGCGGTTTCAAAAAAGACACTGTGGCAAGGATGTGATGAATCTGTCTCTCTATTTCCTACAGGTACAAAGAGATGGATGGACTAAAGAAACACGTGGAACGTCTTATCTCCCGACAAACAAACCTATGCCATCACAGTCATTTGAGAGACATTGTCACATAAAGGTTCTACACATGTAGGCTCTTACATTTCAATGCAATGTATGCAGGCACAGTAATAATTAAAGTTCCTCTACTTCTTTAAAGATGCACCTTCACAAAGCTTGTGAAATCAGTGCTCGGCTGTTTTGGTTGTTTCCTCTCTAAATTGACTGCTACAGAGCAGCAGCGGCCAGTGTAAGCCAGTCGGGCAGAAAACAAACCAGCATGCTTAGTGGGGGAACACTTCTCAACTTGGCAACGGCACGTCAGAACATTTTAAAAGGCACTAACGTTGACGGAGTTAAAACATAGTGTGAATTAGAAGACAAAAATGTCTCTTACCTTCACACTGATTCCTGGGGAGAATCTTCCATCTTGTTTTGATAACCGTTTCCAGAATCTGAAGAGCATAGTACTGTAACATGCAAGGAGGAAGAAGCATTAGGATAAAGCTTTTATTCTAACACCCAACAACACACACTGTATCATTTTAATACTAACCAAAAACAGAATGAAGTGGACCAGCCTGTAATAACTTGCATTCTAAATTGAACTGGACTGAACCACATCTTTCATGCAGATTTTGGAGTATGCAGAACATTCACTTGTAGTTTGTTTTTGTAAATCTCTACAAGCAGCATTAAGCTGGAACACTGCAGAAGTCCTGCTGTTTCTCCCAGCATCACACCAGACAGCAAAAGACAGCAGAAAAATACAGCAATCCATTAACCAGCTTTGGCTCGGATTGCTCCAAGAGTGACATAACAAGGTCTGTGTTAAATGCTCTTTTACCGAGGCCACAGACACAATGTAGGGTTGGGCATCGAGAATTGGTTTTCCACGTCATCTGGTCAAGACGCTGCGGTGGTTAATAAAGTATGTACAAGCGCACGTTTTTAATACGAATGCCTTCTTTCTAAAACAAAATGACCGCAGACGTGATACCGTAGTTTCCCGAGCACTAAAATCCTCCCTCTTAAGGCAATAAACCACAGTCTGATAAGCCTTCAAACTCGTGGATCTATTACTCAAGCTGGACCTCCTGGACTGTATTTTATGGTCTCACAGGTACCTGAAGCAGCACGTCCCCACAAACGCCTATTTCTTAATGCAGGTCTGTTTTTGGTAAGAACACACACTAAGAACGCAGCATTTTTAACGTTTTTAGCTGTAATCATAGCGTCCCAGAGTCAAATAATGCTACAATTTCCAAATAAAATAAATATATAAAACAGGGATAATATTATAATAGAAATATTTCAAATTTTTCGTCCTAGCGACTTTTTACTGCAGCCTAAAATCTGTTGAAAATAAAGGTGCTTTTGCCTCCATGTTTTGGTTTCTTTTATTACTCAGACAGCATGCAAAGAAGGAGCCCTTAAGAACTGGAATCAATAAGCAGAAACCAAAACCATCTCATCGATACCCAACCCTAAACGGTGTGAGTCAATTTTCCCAACACTAAAATATAGATTATGGTTGAAGTCTAAGGTAAACCTAAATCAGATCCCTTAAACTGGTGTGTCATAAGGAACAGCAAGACCAACCACAGGTTATGCCCTGTATTAATTTCTCCTAAATAGTGAAGCATGAAGAAAAAAAAAGAAAAGAAAAAAAACATTTTATTTAGAAGTTAGTTTTTGATCTAGCGTTATTTCAACTGACTGTTTCAACTGTAGGGATCATCATATCAAGACTACAATGATTCCAAACAAAAAAACAATAAATTACATTATTAAAGCAGGATTAACGATGTGCTACAGACAATGGATGCTGGAAGATTAAAGGTGAAATCTCCTTACAGGCACACTGACTGTACACCCTTGACAAGTGTCACTCGTAGTGCTGAACACTCTGTGTTCTGTTTCACCTTTAACTGCCACACTTTGCACAAAACACCACAAGAGGTAAGAAGAGACAAATTATCAGAAGGGAGCTGCCAAATGCTTTGCAACTGTTTAGCTGGCAGAAGCACATCATTAAAGGGTCTCGGCTGAAGAACGGAGGGGAACAAAAGGAGAGAAGAGGAAGTGGATGCACTGTCAAAAAGGAGGGCGGGGCGGAAACAGAGCCATGATCCCTACAGGTGAAATTAAGCCATCAACAGATTTGTCTCTCTACAATGGAGCCTACTGACTGCAGCCTGCACCCTCCCTCTGTCCAATGAAACAGATGCAATAGAAACGGATGAACAGAATTCAGTCAAAGGGAATTTAAAAGGGGTAGACCTTGTGGAGGCCTGCCGTCAAAGCCTAGCTGTGTCATGATGCACAGGATGACACACCCCTTTTCTTCCTATTACAAGCCATAAACATAATGGAACATTGAGATTAATATCAAATAGTCACAGCTTGAATTCATGACATTTTTTTCTTCAAATAGTATAACTAGTGTAGTTACCAAGAAAAAGCCAAATGTTCAGAGTGCTTTGGAATGATGCACTTTTTAAACTACTGAAACAAGATAAATGCAGAATTCAAGAGGTGTTTACCTTTTGTTTCCTCTTTTCCTCTAATGCCCCTATTTCTTGGCAAATTACAAATGTAAAACTAGAAAAAAAGTGCTGTTGATACATCAACTTAGACATTAGTAATGAATGTCAGTGTTAAAAGCAGTCTTCCAGGCAAGCAAAAATGAAAAAAGGCAAATGTCACGATGTGTACTTTGAGGAAGTCGTGGATGCATTGCACTTTGTTATATAGTCAGCACATACTTTCAGTTTCCATTATGGACATTAGGCTTCGGATTAGGCTTCATCGTTTAAAATATCATAGGCAATTTGTTTCATTAATACAATGTAAACCCCTGACTGAATCACTGGGCTCACTATTCACAGGTCTGTTTTACTACTGTCTCTTTGCACAGGAAGTGGAATAATGCACACTCATCTGTGGACATACTACAGAACAACCCAAATCTGAGAACTTCTAATAACAGATGAAAGGACCTAGGGAACAGAATGACTTATCCATAATCCATTTATTGTGTTTATTCATTTGAAACATGAAGAATATATTAACTGACAATATTGGATACAGTTATATCTATGTGAATGTTTTTAGCAGCTGGACATATGCTGACAAGTTAGTATGACTGTCATACTGTGGGTGACCAGAGCCCAGGCTGTGGGCACAGCACCAGTGTTTGAATGACAGAAAACTGTAGGGTAAGGGTGCTCCTGGCCTTGACAACGTGCTGGAAGTTGGAGTTCGTTTAAATGAAACGGTATTACCTGCAGCTATTTATTTAGGCAGATGTTTTCTTTTCTTTACACTTTTAACTGATGCACCAGATCGTAAACAAAACAATGAGTAACAGCCTGCACACACAACTGACCCCGGCCATGCATCAGAATATGATTTGATGTTTTTATAATGTAGCTCTCCCAGACATTCAAATGGAAAACAGACCAGATATAAAGTAGGAATTAAAAACATTAAAACGGCGCATCTTAAAGATGATGATATGTATCAATATATCAGTGATACTGGATTGTTGATTATTGAATGATATATGGATCCTCATCAATGTACATCGTTAACATCTCTAACAGATATGTGCATATAGCTAACTAGTAAGGGGGTTGGGATGAGTTCATTTAATTGTTCTACTTGACATTGATTGAATTTTAGTTGTAAGCTACAGCCCTTTTCAAACATCCAAATATGGGTAGGACCTGCCCCGCATTTTTGTCTTATTTATATGCAATAAAGCATTTGTTATAGAGAAGAACTTTTGAAGTTTGTCTAATAATTTGCTGAACAACGAGCAAAGCAGGAGTAACAACAACTGCTTTATTTTGTAACATTTTCTTGATGATTAATCAAGGAAATTGCTTCAAATTTGCATTCCTAGAGAGTGCAGGGAAACGGAGACAAGCATTGCTGCCGACTCCATATTAACAAACCAAACTGGTACCAAAAATAAATACAGCTGATGGGTTTGGTATGATGGGCTCATTCCCATTCAGACCCAACAGGGCAGAATCTCAAAAGGCTTATTTAGTATTGTATTACCACCAGGATTTGACAGGCAAAGTCAGTAGTTCATCTGGTGGGTTCAGATCCAACAGAATTCCTTTTAGATGAAGGACAGAGGTCCTGCCTAGCTCAAGAGCTAGGGCATGGTGCCAATACAGCCAGGAAGTATTTAACTTCTGCAGGGGCCATGTGCACCCACAAAATGCACTCATAGTGCATAAAGCTGCTTTCAATAAAAAGATCCTCTAAATGGCATTTTACATAATTTAAAACATGTTGTCAGCAACCACTGTGACCTAGTGTAATGTTTTGTTATTCAAATTGCAAATTGGATTTGTAATAGCATACACTTCCTCAAAGCACCAGTTAGTGTCTTTCAACCAGTGTGTTCTGGACTGGAGTTAGCTTACTTTGGTGTTCATGTTCTGGGAGAACTCGAGGATGGTGTCCACTCTCGTCCAGGCATCCGGGTGCTCTTTTAAGTGTGTCAACACTTCTTGTGCCATTCTTTGCTGCAATACAAATATTAATGACACATTAGATGCAACACCTAGGTGCCATGAATAGCCCCGTCAATGCATTTCGGCAGACAGCAGTCATTTTGAGACTTGCGTATGCTGTAACAATGATGTAAACATAACAGGAAAGGAAGAATTAACAGTGTGTTTTAGGTCAGGAGTGGGTTAAAGGGAACTTTTGGAATAGAAAAAGACAGCGTGTCAAAAACATTGGTCAAAATCACACACTTGTACTTTTATACTATGCATAATTATACGTTTATCACAGTCCAATGGTTTACAAAGCATTTGTATATGCTCCACAACATACCTGTGGTCCCACCCCATGATATAGACAGTTCACCACATTATCCAGCAGGTTGATATCCAGTTTCTGGTTGAAGTCCAGCAGCTGCTGTGCTGCATGGTCTGCTAACATTGTCATAATTGCTGGCATAGAGCTCTGCAACAAGGACAGCAGAGGGAGGGGTCATGAGTGCACAGAACACATTCAACAGTCAAAGTCATGTGAACCCAGTGTTTAGAAACAATTCCAGCAGCTGACTACTAAACAAACATCCCCTGGACCCTCCACTGAGCTGTCATATTAGGAAGTTACGCTCATGGTGTCACAAGTTTGTTGAAAAACTATGAAAGAAAAGGAAGGCTCTGTCAGTTTTATGTTTGACTGAGCTTCCCAAAAAAAGCTGCAATTTGGCAAAAAAAAAAAAATGGACCCCAGGAGAATGGACTTAGGAACTAAGTAGGGACCCAGGCAGCAAAGACAAATGCACTTAATTATCTAACACAGTGGTTGGACACTTAAGTGAATAAAAACATCAGGTAGTCTTTATTTTATTGGTGATATGAAGGATTTTACCAGAAAAATAAATGGTTAGCATTGATTTGTAAAAGGTTGCGTACATCATTGTTAAAACCAGAGTCAATTACAGTTCCTCGTTAGTTTAAGCAACAAACTCAACAGTAACTGCAAACTGAAGCAGGCAGTCCCTGGCACTGCTCGCTGCTTCTACTAATCAGCACTTCTTTCTACGACCATATTAAGAAGGTTAACCGAGCCACGTGCCGGATATACTGTACGACGTCACGTTGTTTACATCTGCAAGTGACATAGTTCACTCCTCCAAACACCGACCGCAACACACGGAGCAGGTTGTTGTTATAAAAATACAGAATAATGAATGCAGCGTCTATGTTGACGGTTACTAGAATTGTCTATAATGTGGCTAAAGTGCACGGGACACGAGCGTACTTCACCCTAAATGCTAACCTCAGTTAGCCGTTTCTAGCTAGCCGTTAGCAGTGTGTCGCACAAACGTGGTCCTTCGCTGATGACTGCGACCACTCCCACCGAGGAGACCAGGGACGGAGGCGCCCATACATTCATTTCTAACTAATGAATGATTTCATAACACTCTTTAAGGAAGTTGACGCTTTGTTTTGCGGCTCCACTCGCGGGCAGGCTGGACACGGTTTGTCCCGATAGTTTCGTTTTCACGCGCTTTAACTGTTAGATTACACAGAGACAAAGTTAACACCGGCTAAGTACCTAGCAACATCAACTTGACATCCGCTCACATCACAGACACGAGTGATGCTGCCGTGGTGGGAGAGGCACGGATTTAATCACACACTGGTAACTTATTCAGCTGCAGTGTCGCCGCTAACTAACGTTAACAGGATGTCGCCTCGGTTATCTGTGCATTTAGTGAGCTTAACTAAGTTACAGCACTTTCTCTGACAGCCAACGTTAATCCTCATCAAGTGGCGAATGCTAGCTAGCGAGCGAGCAGTCGATGGCTATTTGGTTTTCTCACCGATGCTATTGTTATCGGAATTAGCGAGTCTGTTCAGGCTACGTCAGAACAACTTAATAGCGCAATTAAAATGCATTTTATTCCTCGCACAGGTAAATCCAAAACACGTTAATCACGGCATGGCAGGTTTGCACTTTATCCCGGTTACCTACCTAAAGTCCAAGGCTCTGACTGAGAAGAGAAGCGTTTGCCAAAGAAGCTACAAGATATAGTGAGTACTTCAGTACCACTGTTGATTAGAAAATATGTCCTATGTCTGCAGCGTTGACTATCTCCAGCTCCAGCAGTGAGGGATGTTTGGCCGCTAACAACCACTGATGTCCAAAACTACAATCACGGCAAACCCGCCAGTATGTTACCCTGATACATTTTACGAAACAAAGTAAACCTTGATTCACTAATTAATTCGTTACTCTAATAATTGTCCGGCGGGGCGGTGTAGAGGTTGTGTGCCTGCGCCTCCTCTCCTCTCTCAAGCAACTCACTCGCAACCGGTTGAAACCGGTTCAGACTGGGAGATTCCATCTCGGTTTAGTTTTCAGCCGATGGCGCCGCGTAAAGTTTGGACTGGGGTTACGCCCACACCGCGCTCTGATTGGCTGCGGCGTCGGCGGAGACTTCCTAGTTGGTGTCCTATTGGACGATTCGCCCGTCAGTCTATTTCAATTCTCTCAAGCGCCCACGCGACTACTCCGCCCGGAGAGAAAAAGAGGGCAGACTCCCATGCAGAGTGGACTTGTACACGGCTCCGTTTATCACAATAGCGAATAAGTAATCCACCGCTGCTTTATTGCTACTCGTGATGAGGTTCAAGTTAAATATTACCCTCATTCACGTAAATGCCACACAGCATCACTGCGCGCGCGTGTAATGCGAGGCGTAAAACTGATAATTAATGATTTTTATCCACTTAAGACTCTGTGAAGGCACTTTTAAACGCCATTTATCCAGAAATGACAGTGGAAGTCTCATGCAGGTTCACTGCTAGCTTGAATGATGTGATAAACCGCAAGGACCATTCATTTGCCTGTTGCTTGTAAGCTGGTAATTTTCCACCAGCCACGAGTGGGAGTGGTTACATGATCATGAACGCACGGGGTTAGAAAAACGACCTGCAGGAGAATACGTTCCCCGCATGGGCAACGGTGCCGCCGTGAACGGTGGCCTTAATAATCCTACAGTGTCAGTAGCAGCAGAGATAAGAAATGTAGCAGCGCCGTGTGTATTTTGATAACTGAGAGCCATGTACAGCGTGCGCCGCTGTCAATTGAGGATGCAAACATGACAGCGTTTTTTTTTTCCCTCCTTTGTGGTCACGTGGTCCAGCGCGCTACTTGATGGAAAAATACTGGATTTGGTGTGTAGTGGAGACAGTACACAACCCTGTAAAGTCATTCAGGCAGGATTTCTCGAAGGGCGTTTGAATCTCTACCCAGCAACACTGTCTACCACTCATGTCTTTATGCCTCGGCGACTCATAGAAACATGTACACTTGTGTTAATCCAAGTAGTCTGGTGCTTAAATGCTGTTTGTGCCAAGTCATCTTAGTTTTATAAGTGCATTTTGCATTCGGATTGGAGAACAAATGCCTTTTTTTGTCCTTTCGTGTGTGTAATTGCAACAAAACCTGTTATTGGCTCAGTTGTTTTCAGAGTTGCACATTGGTCACGATAAGAAGTGCATTATAATTATGCTGTTATGCCACAGTGCATGTGTGTAATGCATTACAAGACGAGTGGATTTCTGATTTCTGAAAGGTGCAGAGTGTGATGCATCACAGATCCTTCAGAGAAAGTGCAATCATATCTCTTTATTGCAGAAAAGTTCATCTGAAATGTACATTATGCGTATCTCTTGTTGTATCTGTGCACTGCGTCCTTGGATCAGTCTCACACTCCAGACAGTTGGCCTATATCCCAGCCTTTGTTATTAACAAACACGATTTCAAAGCCTATTATCTATGTGTTGATTCATGGATGCCATTTGGTTTGCCCTCCATGCTGTCACATTCCTAGACTCCTATACCCTTGAAGAGAAAATAAAACACACACTTCTGGACACAAACAGGTCCGCCCACTTTCACTTCAAAAAAATAGTGTTGGAAAAGCCTGTGTCTGAAGTTCGACTTAAGTTATAATTCTACAGTATTTACAGACATTTTCATCTAGTAAAGTAGTAAAGTATTTATTTCAGTCCATGACAACATTTAAACAAAAAAAAAACCAATGGCCTAAAAGGTGTAGGATGAAGCGATGAGGCTTATTATGCCTACCCTTTGAATATTTCATTTACACGGTATATCAAAACCAGAATAGCTGTGAAAAAAAAACACATAACAGTTGTCTGTTGAACACATCAAAACAAAAAAAGGAAAATAAATGATTAAATGAAAAGCTATTATATACTCTTATTCACTTTCTATACATTTATAGTCCACAAAGGTTTATATAACATTCTGTCCCGTGACTTTCTGCTGCTTTAACCGTTGTGGTTTATTATTTACATACTCACAGTTGCCCACACTAATTTTAACTGTGATTTGCAAACAAATTAGCATGCAGGATAGACTCCATTATCCGATTCACTGTATACATATTTTCCTCAATACATCTTTAAATTCCCAAACCATATATGATGAGTGCAAATAAACAAATATGCAAGTCTCTTTGTGTGTGTATATGTGGACCCTCAACCACAGGAACACACTGGTATAGTTGCTTGGCAGTGAAGGGACAGTGATTTAAAAAGGTGGCAAAAAAAGTTCACATCAGTCTGATATAATTAAAAATAAATGTAGTACTATGAAAATCCTCGTCAGTTCATTCAGAGAGCCAGCTGCCTTCAGGCGCTCAGTGTCAACAGAACTGAGCTTCTCTCTTGCTGGAATGTATTGTTACACACGTGTGAAGTTTGGAGGTAAGCAACCACAGTCAGGCATAGGCTGGTTAAATCTTGTTCTGTCTGGTCAGGGCATGGCAGTTCATTTACATATATTACCATCGCACCACACTGGGGAACTGATCTCTGTGTGGCAATCAACTCAAAAAACTTGTAATTTGTTTTGCTGGCTCATGGTGTTGACCTGGGGCATGAACATGCAGCCGTGGCATAATCACAGTAAAAGGAGAAATGAAACCTGCACCATAGCACCAGGACACTGCCTTCTGATTAGCCTGCTACTCCAGTCCATGCTTTAGTCAGGACATTATATAAACAAATAACAGCGCCATCTTCTGCAACTCAAGTGTTTAAAACTAGTGCATTCGACAGGTAATCCTGGAGCGCCCCCCGCTGGGGACACGGGACATGTATTTTACTCACTCAAAGAAGGAGCATTACTTTATTTATCCCGCACGGGGAAATTGAATTTTTTCACTCTTATTATTAATCATGTTACACACACAGGCCCGAAATACACACATGCACAACCAGGACCTATACATGCAATTAAGGAGAGATGGTAGAGCGAGGGGGCTGCCAATGGCTCAGCGCCCCAAGCAGTTGGGGGTTCGGTGCCTTGCTCAACAGCATCTTGGCAGTGCACAGGAGATGAACTGGCACCTCTCCAGCCACCAGTCCAAGCTCCATACATGGTCCACACAGGGACTTGAACCAGCGACCCTACGGTTCCCAGCCAAGTCACCTATTGACTGAGCTACTGCTGCCCCTTAAGCCACTCTTAAACAAGATTACATATAAACTCCAGGTGGAATTGAGAAAAACTTGTTGTAACATACACGCTCTAGATGACATAAAAGAAACCAAAGTATAATTCAAACCAGGTCATCACAAAAAGTACAAGTATCACTGTGAACATCATGAGAGTTTTCTTCAGGCTGAGAAACTGACTTGATCATGGAAGTCACATTCAGCAGGCAGTTATATTTTTGCAAAAAGATAACAGACAATCAGTCAAACCAATTTAAGTCCTGGACGCTTTCTTTCTAGACAAAATTATAACGATCAGACAATATATAGCTGAATCTTGTCCACATACTGTAAGAACATGGAGCTAGATTTCTCATATTTGTCACCCATAAACAACGGAGCTACTTCATTTGACGAATGTACTCGACGATTCTTAACTCACCTGTGTGGTATATGGACTGCTACATGTTTAGTGGTGCCTTTAGTGATCAGTTCAGATAAAACCAAACCATTAGATATGTGTCAAACTCTGAGGTAGGCTTATGATGAAGGTACCCGCCCACGGATAACACCATAGTACAGTGGGTACAGTGTTGCCAGTAGGAGCAGCTTGTCTCATCTTGTATTTCTATGGAACGATTCATGTCACACTAACTATGAAGATACGGCCTCTTGAACATGTTTTGATCCGTCAGGTCAGAGCTTATGTTTATGCAAGCTTAACTGCGTGTGAACCTTTATGTTTCAAGACTAAACTTTTAGTACATATGTCGATATTACTGATAGCAAAGGGCTTTTTCACGGCAGACATTTTGACTTGTCACAGTCAAAGAGGTGAAACCTGCAGCAGTCTGTGCAGTAGGGACACGGCCATCAGTGGGTTCACGGTAGATATTTTCCTTCTCATTAAATAGTGACTGTCCTCATTGCATGACAGGTTGTTTGAATACTTAAGGCAGCGCACAAACCCTTTGGCCTGTTCCTAAACCACTCTGAATCAGTGACCATTAGAAATGTACAAAAAAAGACACGTAACAATATTTGGCTTAAAGTTAGAACCTGTACTAAGTATCTAGTATGCCAATGCAGAAGCGTACCCTAACTTCACAGTATTGTTTTTAGATGGAATCAGAAAAGCGTCTAGTTAAAACTGTGACTAACAAAGCTGGGATCTTACTTTTATTGTGACTCAACAAAAAACAACAAAATAAATATGAAGGATTTAACAGCTTTGAGAATCCACATTCAATGCCGTCCAAGAATAACATCTAAAGTTGTTTTGTGTGTGATGTTATAGAGTTAGTCATGTTAAAGTGTTTCCGTCATTGAATTATGTCTCTAAAATGTAGATGGGAGTCATGACAACCAAAATAAAAAGTTATATTTTTGCACCCATCGCTGGGTCTTCTTCACATATTATAGAATTCACTTAATTAAAATGTTCTAACTTCTTTCATCACTTGCTAAATCTGGCACAAAGCGTAGTTTCTCTTTTTTGAGACTGATGTAGTTTTGTACATGGTCCCTAATATAAGTACATTTAATACACTAATCATAAACATTATGGCATACCTGTTTAACATTAGCATGTTAGCGTTGTCTTTGTTAAAATGTTAGCATGCTGACATTGAGCTCAAAGCAACACTGTACTGTGCAGCCTCACAGAGCAGCTAGCATGGCTCTTCAGTCTTGCTGAATTAAACATAATTGTTCACATTACTCAGTGTTGTTGCTCATGATGACCAAAGATGTCCAAATAATTCATTTTGATCATAAGCATAGTATTAAATCACATTTTATCAGAGCTCATTTGATCATATTTCACTAATGTAACTATTTCACCTCACTTATATAGCCACGTAATCATATTTTCAATTTAAAACGACACTCTACACACTAATGTTCCAGTTTTTTACAATTGATATGACGTTTGTTCAGTACTTTGAATGATTTTCCTGAACTCTTAACACAGCAGAACATGTATCTGTGTAGGCTACACAATTAACACATTTCTTGTTGCTTTGACACAAAATGGCAACAGTTAACACAAATTTAAAATGATTGAACTTCATTTACAAACAAGCTCAACCAGAGCAATGGATTTTTACTGTCGCATGTATAAATGCATTCACGCAGTATGTCAGAACAGATAGCATCATGTTCTAAACCTAACTTAAAGTGAACAGCTGTTCATATTGTAGATTGAAACACAAATATAAATATACAAATATATATCCCCTGTATGTTTTCCCATTGCTACTGAGAAACATCGGATTGAAATGATGCAAATAGATCAGTCACAGTTCCAAGTCCCTGATACAACATTGTAGCCTTGCTGGAATACTGCACTACCGACCAGCACACAGCTCTACATGCAGGATGGACATGAGCTATGGAAACTATGAAACCGTCGAAGCATTACACACTGCCTTCTTGGGACATCAGGGATTTAAAGGTATATTGACTAATGCAAAAGTTTACCCACTGCTCTCTTAACATGTACACAAACGTAACCACTTCCAGATGTTAGTTTTAAACAAATGTTTTAGCGTTTTGCCCTGACAGACAATAAAGAGTCAGGGCACAGAATTGAACTCCGCTGCTGAGGATCTGCTCACCATGACCTTATCTTTTGGATATGTTATTGGTAACTTTATTATAAACTTGCTCTGGAAATACAGATTTCACTGACTTCTACTTTGAAACGTCTTTGCTGTTTGCAATAGTTTAGTAAACATATGATATGTTGCTCTCATAACTCAGATCTTATACACAGCAAGGAGATCAGGGAGGACTGCGAGACTGACGGATCAGGAACTTCCAGTGACCAACTTCCCTGGGTCCTACAAGATAACACAGTATTTGAACATGTGTATGCTTTCTTTTATTTCTGCTCTGTGATGGATTGTAGGTGCATAGACTGATTTAAGTAAAACCTCTGGTCGTAGTCATAACTTGCCCAAAGGCACCGGCTGCTCAGCCTCCTCTCTCCACACACGACCACCCTGAAGGTATAAGTACTTACATTCAAATGAGAAATGCACTAATGGAACTTGTACTTTATTTAAGACTTTTATGCAACTTTATATTTGTACTGTACTGTATATGCTGCTTTTCGACACCATGAAAAGTTGACTTTTTAGAGATACGTCAATCTCACATGACTGCCACACTACAAATATATGATGATCCTATAGATGCGTTGTTGTATACTACACTATCCAACAGTATACAAATGAGTTAAGTGAACACAACCATAAACATCTACAGCAGTTCAAAACACAAAACGTATTGTAATGATGGATTTCTACTCTTTAAAGCAGTCATGAATCAGTAGCATTTAAAAAGACATTTTTTTTCCATTTTTCTTTTCATGGGCAGAGAATCTGAATGCAAGAAACCATCAATAGTAAAAGTCACAATAAATAGTCTTAAGAGACCTTTTTTGAAACAAAAAAACATGAGTTCATTTTTCATAAATGAGTAATACATAAAGTGATACTTTAAAATACATGGCATATGTATATTTTATATAATTTTAAGAAAATGATTGATGCAAAATAAGAGATCAGTCCTGAGTTCTCTGTTTACATAATCAATAGGATGCATTAAACTCTATTATTAGAAAATCGGAACCGTCTAAATAAGTTAAAACAGTATTTCGCTAATCATCCCTAGTTCCCCATTTGCTTTGCTTTTTGAAAAAAACCTGAGTAAAAGCTATACATCTTTCTTGTGATTTTTTTTTTTACTGTAACAGAACACCTCATGTTTATTTTGAACACAGGTCAAAATAAACAATTAAATGATGATCTTAAACAATATGATTAATCGATTAAGATGTGCCTTACCCTTCCTCCTTGCTTCACATTTGTCCATGCTTGTTGAAAATAGTGTGGCTCAACTGCAGTCCACTGTGGTTGACTTATAGATCCAATCAAATAGTCTTGTGCATTTAGGGTGAGTCCATAGACTGGCTGAGTCTGATGACAGGAATCATAATTGTAGACATTCTGGAAAAGTGATGTCCTTTGGAGTTAGGAATCAGATGTACTATCAAAGACCTGGACACAGTAGGCCCCACAGGTCGAAACTTATTTAATACCCTTAAACTCAAAGACTCATTTGTATACAGACTTTTGATCTTGGCGATCATCATTTTCAGTGTTTTCACATTACACACACACTATTACATAGTCACATTTAAGTTTTATCAGATTCGTGTACAAACTGGAAAAAAGCCTTCAGGTCAGTCTAATGAATTAACTAATGATTATTGCAGGAGGATATTTTCAGAATCTGATGATATTGTATTTTTGACATGGGTCTTCAGAATTACAGTGACAGTATTTTGGGTATGATCATAGAGTAAGGCTCAGATTTATATTTGAATATTAACATTTCACTGGACAGAAATACAATACAGAAAACAGAAAATGAGTCTACTATTGAATAGCTTAACTACAACAAAGTCAAAAGACACATCAACAATAAGGCTATTGTATATAGATTTATTTATACTGTATGAATTTGTTTACATGACGTGGTTTTATACCCATTCAAATATTATCATAACACTGTTTGTCATTCTTGTAACAGGCAGGAACTCCTGATTCCAACTAACACGCCCTCTTTTGAAGGAGCAGAGCTGGAGGCTGATGGCGGATCGTCGTCAATATCCCTGGCTGAAGTCACTGAGGTAGTCAAACAACTCCACTGGCAAAGGGGTTTGATGTGATCTGTCCAGAAATGCTGAAAGCTTTGGGTTTGGAGGGGCTGTCTTGGTTGACACGCCTCTTCAACATTGCGTGGAAGTCTGGGACAGTGCCAATGGAGTGGCAGACCGGGGTGGTGGTTCCCCTGTTTAAAAAGGGGGACCAGAGAGGGTGTGCCAATTACAGGGGTATCACACTACTCAGCCTCCCTGGTAAAGTCTACTCCAAGGTGCTGGAAAGGAGGGTTCATCCTATAGTCGAACCTCAGATTGAAGAGGAACAATGTGGTTTCCGTCCTGGACGTGGAACAACGGACCAGTTCTTCATTCTCACAAGGATCCTGGAGGGGGCCTGGGAGTATGCTCATCCAGTCTACATGTGTTTTGTGGATCTGGAGAAGGCATATGACCGGGTCCCTCGGGAGATACTGTAGGAGGTGCTATGGGAGTATAGGGTGAGGGGGAAACTTCTGTGGGCCATCCAATCTCTGTACACCCAAAGCGAGAGCTGTGTCCGGATCCTCGGCAGTAAGTCGGATTCGTTCCCGGTGGGGGTTGGCCTCTGCCAGGGGTGCGCTTAGTCACCAATCCTGTTTGTGATTGTCATGGACAGGATATCGAGGCGTAGTTGTGGTGGAGAGGGGTTACAGTTTGGTGGGCTGAGGATCTCGTCTCTGCTTTTTCCAGATGATGTGGTCCTGATGGCATCGTCGGTCAGTGACCTTCAGCACTCACTGGATCGGTTCGCAGCAGAGTGTGAAACGGCTGGGATGAGGATCAGCACCTCTAAATCTGAGGCCGTGGCTCTCAGCAGGAAACCGTAGGATTGCTTACTCCAGAAAGGGAAGTTCAAGGACCTCTGCTAGAGCTGCTGCCCCCGAGCCCCGATCCCGGGTAAGGGGTTAAAGATGAGTGATGATGTTTAGTGATGAGTGAGTAACTGGCAATATATAATTGTTATTATAAATACTTTGTATTAGCAAAGTTTGATAATGTCAGACTTTATTACACACACACACACACACACACACACACACACACACACACACACACACACACACACACACACACACACACACACACACACACACACACACACACACACACACACACACACACACACACACACACACACACACACACAGTATGCAGCCTTTAAAATCATCTCCTAAGTTTCCTATGATTCACACAGTTTCTTTTTTTTGTTTTCTGGTTCAGTCATATGCTGCACTTCTGCACATTAGCCACTAGATGGACCCTTGGTTACTCTGAAGTAGTAACCTACACTTTTAACAGTTAGGTTAGACTCTAAACTATTAGAAGGTGATTCTCATCAGATGAAACAATTGCATATACACAGAGTGTTGTTTACAAGTATATAAAACACTAATAATACTTCCGTTTTACAGTTTGCCCACACATTTTTCTCTATAAGTTGTAGTGATTAGTGACCTCTTTTCCATTATATTTCAATTTTAATTTCACATAATGTGTACTAAATTCCCCAGTTAGGCATAATTAGGGCAGCCTATAGCGCTGTTGGGTCCATCCTGGGTCCCTAGCTTTGTGGTAGGCCCATTTTAGCAGTCTCATTCTGAATTGAGTCAATGTATGCACACATGGGAGAAGAACCATAGCTTGATATTCAACCTCAGTTGAGAGCTTAAAAGAGTTTAAATTCACACTGCATCCCTGTCTTCGATGCTTCTTATCAGAGACCATATAGGGTGAAATAGGCATAGGTTAGACCACCACTTGCTCTAAGCAATTTATAATAATGTCCTTCAAGCCAGATTATGACAGGAATCCATATATCTTCAGGAACGTGGATCAGTCAATTCCTTTACCTCCACTACCCTAGTCCTAACAAGACTGGGATTGTAACCATGTCACGACACTGGTCAAGTCGGCCCACATAGTAGTCTGTCAGGGGTTTAGAGTAAGCGCTCTGTTCGTGAGGCTGGCGAGCTGGGCTCCCATCAGTGCTGCACCGAGCTCCAAGCGTGGAATCGATAGATAGGCCACTGATTTACGCTAGTTCCAAGGCATCACAGAAGATATGGAGCTCATGTTCTGCCTCTTCAGTCACCATCTCCATGGAACTTAACACTGGGGAAAGGTGACCCCACTGAGGTTGGAGAGCTCTTGTTCCCTAGATGTCCAGGCTTGCAGAAGGTAAAAGGGGAGTTTTGGTCATCCTAGTTCCTCGTTTGCCACTAGAGCTTCTGCATAATCAGCTCCGCTCGAGTTGTAAAGGGAATTAGAAGTCCCAAACGAGTCCTACTGGGTAGCTAGGAACCTATATATGTTGCTTATTGAGATCTGCTGCTTACAAGTAGTTTTAGTTCTACAAATATGTCAACACAGCTACGGTCACTGGTTGCATTAATCTTCAATGGGCCCATAACCTCAGGACAAGTTCACACCGAGTGTGCGTGCGTGCGTGTGTGTGTGTGTGTGTGCGTGTGTGTGTGTGTGCGGGGGGCGTGTGTGTGCGCGTGTGTGTGTGTGTGTGTGTGTGTGTGTGTGCGTGTGTGTGTGTAGTGGTTTAGTTGAACTCTTTACTCCTTTGGCACAATTCGTTTGGTCATGTGAGAGCATTTGAAGTAAAGTAGCAGCAAATAACAAACACAGTAAGACAGCATAAAATGTGTCTCAGCTCTCCTTCAAGAGAACTGTTATAGCTCATTAAAAGGGCAAACACACTGAATAGGTTACAGGAACAGGTTCAGAACATCAGATTTTCCTCATACATCTCAGCAGACTGAGGCTTTGATCATTTTACAATCCATCTATCATAGCTGGGCTAACTACCTGACAGTCTCATGTTCCACTCATGTTTACCTATGTTGTTTATCTTTCTTCTCACATGGCTCTCTATCTCACTTATTATCTTCGCAATACTGACTGAATGCCTGTTGGCCCCTATCCCGGTGGTTTGACTGATATGGCTTAGTGAACCCTGTTAAAGGGACACTACATCAATTCAATATTGAACTTACAAAAGGTGGGGTGAGGGGGATTGAATAGTCTAGACTAGACTAGACTAGTCAAAATCAAATCAACAGAGGCCAGGATATCCTGAATTTTTAGTCCGTAGTATCAACCAAGCTTCAAAAATACTAGATCTTACATTTCCCATAATGCAAATCAGTTGTATGTCTTATTAAGCTGCAGTTATACTCTGCAGTCTGCACACTTGTACAGGTCACACAGATGTAATCAGTATTCATCAGCCTCAGTGATATGGGTTAGAAGGAAAATTTTACATCAGGCTACATTAAAACTAAAACAGGTGTTAGGCTCTGTCATTTAATCCAATCATAAACAACGAAGGAGCCATATACAAACAAATACAGTACCATCAGGACAAAGCGTTGAAAATGTGGGAGAAAGTTCCTTTAATGACTGTAATTACAGTGTAAGTCCCATATATGTGGGTTGTTCACACTTTTTTCACAATAATTTTATTTTGGAAAAGCCTCTGAGATCTTTGTGATTTCAAAGATGACACTAATATGGTTACAGTATACTTTTGTGAAAGTCAGATCAGAGAGATTAACTATGGGAGATGAGGTTTCCCAATACAGCAATGTCCTGTGGGCCCCAATGTAATCCCTGTTTTTACACCTTTTCATCATCTCAGTTTATATAGCGCTTCAGTGGTGACAATCCAGCACTTAATTACATTACCACAAACAAATTGCCACTTGGTGAACATGGAACGGTTGGGTCCCGTAAGGGTCTGGGGCCCCAGGGAAGTTCCCCAGTTTATGGTCCAGCCTTGTGTGAAATGGATCAGTTCCCATCTGAATCACTTCAGGCTTTGTACAAACTAGAGTTGGTATAAACCAACTCTACAAATAGCATGTCATCAATCAAACTACCTTATAACTATCATATCACATCCTCTAACAACGCTTGTTTTCACATCTGCCTGTCTGCCATCTGCTCTGCAGCTACTTCAATAATAGCTTGCAGCTGCAAAGGAAAGGGGGGGAAGGAGGGAGGGGGTGGAAGGAAAAAACTCAGAGGGGCTAGAGGTAAAGGGAGGGTAGGCAGGCAGGCACGGAGGGAGGGAGGGAGGAAGAAGGAAGGAGGGGGCGGTGAAAGCAGAGCTGTGATGCAGACAGCGAATCACATGAGCAGGGATCTGTTTACAAACTGAGGGCTGTAGACGAGAAGTGGAGAAGAGAGACGAGGAAGGAGAGAGGAGGAGAGTGAATGTGAGAAGAAGAAAATACAGGAGAAGAGAGGAGAGCCTTGGATCTGAATTAACAGCTGCATTGTGTTCCTGTGTTATAGACCTCCCCTATGTTCTTTGTTCAGAGCAGGAAGGCAGGGGAAGAGATGAGACGCTGCTTTCCACAGGAACACTGAGGCTGCCTGCCTGCCTGCCTCCCTCTCTGCCTGCCCGGTTGGCTGGCCGTGCTGCCGGGAAACCCATCCATGTCCTTCCCTTTGTCTCTTCATAATTGGCCACGGCTGGTTTTCACGGCCAGAGAGGAGGGAAGCAAAGCTACGATATAAAAAGAGAGGACAGAGGAGAGAGAAGAAGGGAAAGGAGAAGAAAAAAGAAGAGTAGGAAGGGAGGTAGAGCCTCGTGACAATGTTTTGAAGGGGAGGCAAAAGAAAAAAGCACGGACTGCGTTCAGCCAGAGGTACATTACCAGAGTACTGGATGGGATTTGGGCTCACAGGTTCATCTCCAAGACTGCTCTCTTTGTCTCTCAGTGGCAAATCATCACCGCAGACTGAGGTGGAAATAGGCAGCTGATTGTTGTGGTTCTGTCCTCTGGAGAAACTGGGAGTCTCTAATCAGATCTGCTTACGCCAGACCACAAGGATTTAAGTCACTGCACATCCTCTATACTATCAGGTTTAAACTAGCCTGGACCTAAAAAGTAGTGGACGTACAGATCAACGCTTGTGCTTTTGTAAAAACCAGACTTTTTGATATCGGAGGGGTCACAACAGAGGTCTGGGTTGGCCAGCCGAACATTTGCACAATTGATGCATCCTGTCCAATGGTGTAACGGTAAGTGTTTACCAAGTGGAGATTTAAATCACACAAACAGAGTTGGACCACACAAACTAGTTCTGTTTCATATGTGCTTTACCCTCTAACAGGCTTCACTGTTGGTTACCTGATCGAGGCTCTGCCTTGGCATCCTGAGACAGATCTTTGCATTCATCGCCTAATCAGGTGGTAGCATACATGTCATATAAAACATAGCCAAACCTGTCGCTGGGCTCTCTCTTTTTTACTCAGTCACCTTAAGGGCAGACCGGGCACTCTGTGAAACCTTCGTCACCCTCTGCTCTTGCTGAGATGTCACTCCAAGGAAGTCCTGTTGAAGCTTACTAATTTAGCCCGCTCGCACCCTCTGCTTTGCTCGAAGCTGGGAGGGAGGAATCGGTGGCTAACTAGCTGTGGGACTAAATGACCAGCTCGTCTGGTGCCACTACACGAGCTGGCCAGCTCTAGCTACACCACAACTTGCTAGCATTTGATAATTTAACTATCACTCGCTAGCAAACTGCTTCCTGCACTTGCTGACCATGGTCAACAGACGCCTTTTGCCGCTGGTGCCCTCAGAGCCAACTTCTGCTTACTGTTAGGCTAGTGCAGGTTGGCAATTCTGGTCCTAGAGAGCCACTATCTTGCATGTTTCAGGTTTCTCTCTGCTCGAACACACCTGATTCTAATGCTTTGCTCGTTATCAAGCAGCTGATGCTTGTCACAGTTTGATTATTGTTAGACTCAGGTGTGTTAGGGTAGGGAGAAACCTAAAACATGCAGGACAGTGGACCTCTAGGACCGTAATTGCCCACCCCTGGGCTAGTGCCATGCTGTGTCACTAGCTAACACTAGCTGGTTAAGCAATAGCTAGCAACACTACTTCCCATGCTGGCTCACCCTACAGTGGGCATGGTAATCTTTGCACAGACTACACAGACTTGTTTCCTTGAGCTGGCCAACGTATTCACCATAAGGAGTGAGTGTGAAGCATGCGGCCGCCATGGGCTTCAGACTCTTCTGCTAGACTTGTTGACTCTGAAGGAACCCTTGTGGACCCTTGTGGCTGCTTACCATACCATACTGAAACAAAGGTTGTTTTCAGATGTAATGCATGTTCCGATTAGAGTCAACCTACCTCGGGATGGGGTTGCGGTTATAGCTCAGGTCCCCTATGATGGAATGAGTTTATTGTGTAGCGTTTCCTGTTCCCACAACGGATGTTGTTTCATAGGGCATGCATGCTAACACCTGACTGAGTGCAAACATCTGTCTCAGGGTGCCTTTATGTGGTAAAGCAATGATGACGCCTCTTGGAGGACTATGCATATACTCATAGAACTGGATTTACAGCCAGGTTACTACCAATTCCTCCATAGAGGTTACTAAATCTGTATACCCTGTAACTGCCAGGTGCAATTATTAATTATCTGACAAAACTAATGTTAGCTGTTGAGATTTTAGACTAAAAGAAAGAACCTAATTTAAATGCTGTTTAATAAAGAATAAAAGAAAAGAATAAATTGCATGTTTTCTTGAAACCAGTTTACTAATTACTAAGTCTTTACTAGGCAAGACATTTCTTCATTTTCTCATTTACTAAATCACTAGTTTGAAACTAGCTAGTGGTTAAGAACTTAGGAGGGACTTCCCACACCACTGGATTTCTGAATAGCTGCCACAACCCAATGTGAAATTTTATACACAGTTATGACATGACCAAAAGGAACCATGATCACAGTGTGTTTCTTATGTTTTACTACTGACATGACCTCAAACATATTCCAAAAAACAACTGGGACCTCTAACAGAATTTTTTATACACAAGGTTCTATCATTTTCCATCCAAAACATATAAAAAACAAAGCTACTGTTCCCTTGAGGAGTATTCAGGGACAGTCCTACGCAGACTGCATGCATTTGCACAGTGGCCTACCTTTTAGCGCTCCACTATCAATGATTTACTAACATCATGCTAAGATTACAGCTGCTTCCTCCTTCACCCAAATCCACTGTCAAGCCCTCCCTTAACCCCCCACTGTACAACCGAAGACTGCATCGTCCTCCCGTGACCTCTGTCCATTACAGAATGAATATTGAGCCAGGGGATCCCCACCACAAAACAACTTGTGCCACTTGACCTTAAGAAATAGTTAACTGCTGTGGTTTAAGGCCGGCATGCTTTTTGGGTAATTAAAAATGTTCAAGGCCTCCGGGCTGAAAACGCTTCATTCTTCCCAATTCCAAACTCCAGCGAGTAACTAGTCTTAGGCCAAGACGCAGAGCAAGAAGTGGAACACATTCCTGTGTGACGCAAGGATGGTTGTAAATGTTCACATGAAAGTGCTTTGCAGTGTTGGAGAGGTGCTTTTGCTGTGGGATCTATGAGCTTTGTAAATATGCGTGAGGTTTCTCTCCAGTAGCAACTGAACATTATGAGGATAGTAAACACCAGTAGAAACAAAAATATTCAATCTCCCTTAATATACTGTTCTTCTGCAGCCTTGATCTTGATTTCTATGAGATAATGCCACAAAGATATTCCGTTCCATTTATTAAATTCATTTGGCTTTTGTCCAAAGCGACTAACATAAGTGCACTCAAACCACACAGCACCAGACACCAATCAAAATTAGGAGTGTATTCTTTTTAAACAAATGACTAAAAGCATCTTCAGCACAACTGTTCGAGTGCTCCAATTTTTTCTTCCAAGCCTACCTTAATTATACAAGTAAAAGGGTCAATTGCAGTTTAAATATATCAGCGAAATAAAAAAGTGTCAAACTTTATTTTCTAATCTGAGTTCTCTCCCTTTCTCCCACTTTCTCAGTCACTCAAACACAAAATTATAAATTAGGTATATTGTGTAATAACATCTATGGAGGTGTCATAGCTGCCTCTACAAATGCACTCATATGTCAACTTTCACCCGAGTTCAAAAACTGTGTGCAGCTCAAGAATCCCTACAGTGCGAGCAGTATTACATTGCACTTTGAAATACGAGGCTTCACAGATGCAGTGTGGTGCATGTGGCCTACACCTCATCCTCACCATAGGAGGTGGACACAGACAGGGTGATGTATGATGGGATATGTTTGTCATGAAGACCTGTTTGTACCATGGAACACACTGGCAAAGCAAAGCAAAGCACTGAGTTGGCTAATATATTCCTCTAATATCCTGCATTAGAGGAAGCTGCAGTTTCAAAATACCTAGTTTTTCGAGTAGATGCAAGAATGTATTTACCGTTAACCTTACCCAAACTTTGTCTTTAACCCTAACTTAACCCTTCATAACTAGCCAGCCACTATCTTAGGGCGCACTCACACTGTAAATTTGTACTGTGCCCAAGCATGTTTCACGGATGAAGTCTAGTTCGTTTCACCAGTGTGAGTACAACCATACCGCGCTTGCCGGCCACGGCCCATTTGGGAGAGGTGGGCTATTGTAAAGCACGTTTGCACATGTACGAGAATGAGCACGAGGCCTACGCCGGCTCTGACGTCATTTTATGTGCGCCTGTTTTGACACAGAAAAAAGAAGGAGGGACCATGCACGGACATTTAAAACAATTGCGGCGAAAGGTTCACGTTGGTGTGATGCGGAGGTGGGGTGTTTACTGCAGATTTGGTCGGATGAAAATATTCAAAAACAGTCGACAAGACGCACAAAAACTCAGAGGTCTATGGAAAGATTTGTAAACAAAGCGACGCATCGCAATGACGTCAATCAATGCGTGTGACGTGTTACGGTGTGATGACGTATAGGCAGCAAGAAGCATTTGAGGAGGCCCAGGCAGTGTGAGTACAAACGGGCCTGGCCCGCGGGGGGAGAGGGAGGGGGGGGGGGGCAAGTACCCTATAGCACAGGCACGGTACGGATGGACAGGGTCAGTGCGCCCTTAAGTGTTGGCACTTGTGCAGTATGCAAGTTTCGTTCGGGGAACTAGGGTCGTAGAAATGCTGTTTTTTCTCTAGTGCAGGAGCTTAGTCAAGCCAGTGTCCCAACAAAGATTACAGAAAATACAAGTGAGGAGCCATTATTGATGACCAATGCTCCAGTACGCGTGAAAGGGTTTACTGTATGATTACACAGACATGTATTTGTCTCACTATCCATCTGGGGTCAACTAATTCTGTCATGCTCTTGCACGTTAATCTTATCAGAAAAGAAATAGTAGAATAATCACATCATTCATAAAGAAATAAAACATGGAAGCCCGCCCGCACTGCTCCGATTTTTGCAAGCCCACATCATTCAAAGTGATGAGCAACATGGCTGAAGCTTTAAGTGTTTCTAAATGGATTCAGAGTCTTTATTAAATGCCATGTGTAAAACAAGGCATCTGTATGCACTTTGTGTGGAGTCATACAATTTTTCTTTGTCATTTCTACCGAGTCTCTAAATGCCACATGATGCGGGCTACATTCCCTACATGTGAATTGACTGACTGCAGCTTTGTTTGCGGCGCCTATTCATGTTTAAAAAATGACAGTTTCATACATTTTTAAAATGCATTTTTTAATAATTGCATTATTACCAACATTAGGCGTTGTTCATGATCTTTGTCTGAAGACAAACTGCAGTTGGTTTACACTTGCATACCAGACGTTCATGAAAATATATGTTGATATGATGGATATGACGCTTGAAGTTTGATAAATAGTCAAAATTGTTAAAACTTGACGGTCTGTAGAAAGGGTGCCTCCACACAAGTACACATTTATTAATTCTGTTGCATTTTCCATTATAAAATCATCTGTGAAGCTGATCCTGTGGTAGTACTGGTGTAACCCTAATGACTTTTGTCTTCATGGTATCTAAACCATGTTTATTTAGCTGTGTTAATACAATTTATTTCTATCCTGTGTATTCTTTTTTCACGTGTGCCATCCTCTCAGGGTGTTTGTGTTACCTTGGACAGCAGCAGTCGGACCCTTACTGCAAGATGACATCTGAAGAACTCTTCCACCTCCCGCTCAACGTCTATATCATCATCCTGGGCATCGGCCTCTTCATCCTTATGCTCACCCTCATCTTCTGCTGCTACCTGTTCAGGTACAACACAACCGACAAGACGGGGTTAGAGCCCAGGATTCACACAGACCGTAATAACAATAATTCAGTCAAATTCATCCACTTCTGGCTGAACTCATAACTCTAGTTTACCTCCACAGTCTGTCAAACCTGCAGTGAAATCTGCCTCAAAGGAAAATGTCTCTTTGAGTCTCACAGATCATTAACCTGTAACCTTCAGTGTCCCACAGAAGTTATTTTTCTGATCATCCTAGCAGCCCTTCTGTTGTTTACACTTTGTCTCATCCTGTTTCACCTACCTTTAACAACCCTGACAGAGCATACCCAAATTCCTTGCATTCATTATAGCTGTTGTTTTTACCTGTAGAGAGAGCAAGAGCTCTATACTCATTATACAGACTGAGGTTTAAGTGTCCCATAATATGCTCATTTTCAGGTTCATACTTGTATTTTGTATTTCTACTAGAAAATGTTTACATGCTTTAATGTTCAAAAACAAATTCTTTTTCTCATCCTGTCTGTCTGAATATACCTGTTTTCACACCCTGCCTGATGCTTCATTTTAGCACATGCTTCTTTAAAGGCAGGGACACACCAAGCTGACTTCTGAGAGCTAACAGTGACGAAGGCTGACGCCTCACGTCACCTCATATCCCTGTCTCGTCCAAAAAATAGCAATTGAACACACAGCAAAGAATACAGCCTACGCTAACTAGCACGTACATTCTGTGCCTGCGTGAGAAAAAATAATCCCCATACCAGCAGGTGGTGGTAGACTGTATTTGTGATTCAAAACGACCAACAGGACACTAGTTAGCCAGTTATCACGCTAACAACCCAACCCAACCCAGAACAAATGATATTTCCGTGTGAGCAAATGTGAACAATGAGACAGTTACAAGTCGTTTCTGCGAAAAAGCTCAATTTCAAAAATTGATTTTACTTGATATAACAGCTTTGTTTTCAATTTCACAGCCTCTTGACTTTAGCTGTCGGTCTACTTTCCTCTCTTCCGTTTATCTTCTCATGCACTAACTGAATTGCCATTCACTGATTTCTCTCCCTGCTGACTCTGCAAACAGACGGTGAGGTCCGACTAGTGCCAACAGTGCAGAAAGTAGGGCGACCTTGAGCTTGGTATGTCCCTGCCTTAAGACCCAAGCCCCACCTGGCCAGTGTTTCCGGGTCTTCCTCATCTGCACTCTTGGCTTCCATGGATCATGACTATTGTAGCACCACTTTCTACCTATAGTATAGTTGTGACATCACAACAGTACAGAAGTCCTGACGACTCGTTTAAAGACACAGTTTCAGAATACAGGCTGTGTTCATTTCTCTGTGGATTGAGAGTTTAGACACTTTCACAGTGTTTATATACAGCACCTGGAAATCTGACTTTTTTACAGAAGAGGACCTTTGGGATATGGGTTATTTTAATGAATGGCAGTCAGTTGATGCAGTTGATCTGTAAATGCAGAGGCATAACCTGCATCTTATGATGCATTATCTGTTATTTGACATCTAATGAATACTGTTCAAATGAACGCTGCTCAAGGCAATTGCAGACAGGCTGGAATTAGGTCAGTGAGCTGCTGTCTAGAGGAATTATGGCTCTTTGATAGGAGACAGATCTAATGGCTCCGTTCTGAGAGCCGTTCAAAAGAGCGACTCATCAGTGTGTTTTCAGTGTAACAGCTGTCTGTGCATCCTGCAGCACCCTGCAGCACCCTGCTGCGGCTGTTGTTGCTGCTGTTGTCACTGTCACTGCCACAGGAGGAGGAAGAAGTGCCACAGATCGCTCGAGTGAGCATGAACCTCTGCAGATCTAGGACAGGCAGTGAGATTTGGTCACAACGATACAAAGAATGCCTCTCAAGTACGACTCGTTTCCATTGGTTCATACCAAAGACCCGTTCAAAAGAACTGTTTCCTTCACAAACAGCACATCACTACTGCTGTCAACAGGATTTCTGGAAATACCTGTTTGAAGTTTCCCCTTAAAGGGCTAAAGAGGTTATGCTTTATTGATTTATTCTTGGCTGCCAGAAAGATATCTGAAAAACATATAAAGGACTGTGTAAAGTTTGTAGAATGTAGATTTATTTAGTGTTGGCAATACCAGAAGGTTTTAAACGTGAAAATCTCAACTATGAATGCAAGCCTAAAGCAACCGTTATCCATTTATGATTTCAACAAGCAAATTTTAGTCAGGATTCCTCTACAAGGACACGTTTCTGAAAGTGTTACAGATCTGCTTGTGGGGAACATAGATCCACAGGCTGTTACTTGAATTTAGCATTGTGTGAATTCCATGGCTGCTTGACGCAGTATCTCAGCTGATTCATACAGCATGACAAGACATGCCCCGAAGAAGACAGATATGGAGCACCAGGCACATAATGGAATTTTTTATGACTTTTAAATTACAGCATGATAAGTTTGTTTTTTTGTGCTTCACAGACTCAGGCGACAAGGTGCAAGAGAACAGTTTGGTTACAATGAGGTAATATGTCAATACTATATCCAGTTTTGTTGTTTTGTAATTTGAACTATATTCATTGGCTTTTAATGTCTGCATTTCATCACATTCTTGTCGACAGGTTGTTTTGAAAGGAGCGGGGAAGAAACTGAGCCTTCTTGGTGTAAGTTGAATTCAGATTGAATGCGATGAGCACAATTCTTACTGGCTACTGAGACAAAATGAATGTGGAAAACCTACTTTAGTGAGTCAAGTTTTTAAAATGTAGAAAAATGAAGTGATGGCTACTATTTTCAGCAACAAAATAACTGCCGCAATGAGCTGCAGTTAATTTTCTGATTTCCTGGAAAACCAAGTATTTCTTCGATCGGTCAAAATGTCACTGACGTTCAGAATTTAACCACGCAACCAAACATTATATATGACTTCCTATATGATGATGGTGATGATGTTGATGATCAAATTATTACAGTGAGGTCCTGGAAGGCTTCACTGGGGATTATTTTAGCAAAGAATGGCACAGTAGTTGCTGCTGAATTACATACATTCATGTTCTGACTTTGTAAATGCTGTATACTGAGGGAGGGACACTGTATTTACTAAAAATAGTTAAGGTGTGAGTTATGAACTGATTTCATAACCTGTCATTTCCTCCCTTTTAGCAAACATGTGCAGTGTGTTTAGAAGAGTTCTGCAGCAGAGATGAGCTTGGAGTGTGTCCGTGTTCCCATGCTTTTCACAAGAAGTAAGTTCTAATAATAACACTGTATTTATGTAGCGCATATCAAGAAACTGTAGAGTCATTCTACAACCTTGCTTGGTAATTATCAAACACGGACAGACTCAAAAGACATCATGTTTGACTGAAAATGCAAACCATATTCCACATGACACCATGTGGAATAGCACGTTTGGAACAGCCATTGTGTTTGCAAATCCATTGCCAGTGGCTCCGTAGTCCTTCCTGTTAAAACAGCAAAATATTGTTCTGGCTTTGCACTCTTTGCTGAAGATTACATGATGTGCAAAAATCTTGATGAACCAGTTTGGAGGAATGACTCATAGATTCCACTTCGTGATGGATTTCTGCCTTCACATGAACAGCTGAAGCAGTCAGAGAAGCCATGAAATTCAGAAAAAGAAGGTTTTCAGAGTGCCCTGTAGGAAATGTTGAGCAAATTCCTGGAAACATATGTCCTTGCATGTTTGAGCAGGAGCATTCTTTAAGCAACGGTTTCTGCCCTGCAGCATAGGTGTGACATTGACATCAGTGCATTTGGACCGGTTTGTCTTTCTGTCATTTCTCTACCACCAGTACCTTTGAACTGTGTACATATCCTGTATGTCTCTCTGTTCAGTCCTGTTTTACAACTGTTAATCATGCAGTTCTACTTCATTTTCTCATCTTGATTCCTAAACGTTTGACTCACCTGTGTAACTTTGCGCACTTTGCCTTCCTTTGAAAGGACAAAACAAGTTAATATGTCTCTCATCTATCTGCTTTTTCTCAGGTGTCTGCTAAAATGGTTAGAAATCCGCAGTGTCTGTCCTATGTGCAACAAGTCCATTTGTCGCCTCCAGCCCGACCCCCCGCAGGCACCTGAGCAGCCACGGAGTCTCCTGGAGGTCTGAGAGGCCAGCATGTGTCCAGCAGCACCTCACGCTCCCCAGTCAGTTGACATCTCTCACTATAGAGGGGCCTGTTCCACTATCCAACAGACTGACGTTTTAGCAATGCAAACATTTTAAGCAGTGCTACTCTGAAAATAAAAATTATATTGTTGTCTAAGTTAAACTGTTTAAAACCCAGAGTGCAGAGCAAAATAGCCTACCTAGTGAGAGGGGGGGGGGGGGAGTGAAATACTAAGACAGAGGTGGTACTGGTAATGACTCTTCACTAATGCTGGATATGAAATCCATGAGAGCAGATTGACTATCAAGCCTAGATACTGGAATTTTCCGTACATAGCCAGATGCTTCAGCAAAGTGCCTTAAAGCTGCAGATCATCTAAATGAAAGACTACACCCTTCGGCATTGGCACACAGTGATGAGGATTCATGCGTGTATGAAATCCCAGTTTACTCCTCATTATATTTAAGTTATGTAGGGAATAGTGAACAATTTTGGACAATAAGCACTAAATTATCTGGCTCCACTTAACTTCCAAGCTAACGGTGACTCAAACTATAAACATCACAAATACTACTTTTTTATTTTATTCTCTACAGTCTATTTTGGTAGCAAGAGTGCCACTATTAGTCTTTTTAAATGGGCTTAAGTTGACTCAATCAACCCTTGGTTAGCTTCACCCAATGGAGTTTGATTCAATTCTGTTGAGGAGAAACGTCTGTTACAGCACCAACAACATATTGTTGGCATCCATATTAGTGTGTGAAGATAGCAGCTGGTTAGGAAATGTTCAAATTCCTGATTTGAGTGCCTAGTGGGACCAGATAAGGCAGCTCCTGTGTGTCTTCTACTTCTGTGTCCCCCCGACAGTGGTGTTGATCCCTCAGCATGTGGAGTGTTACTGCTGTGGCCCAACTAAAGTGATTATCACTGCCCTCTCAATGAGTAGCTGTTCCAGCAGTAGAGGAAACTGCAGTTTCAGGACCTTCTGGGTCCCTAGTCTTTCGTAGATGGATGTAATTACCATAACCCCTACCTAAACTCTTTCTTTTAACTAACCCTAGTCTTGCATAGCCAGATCTATCTCCAAAGCACCGTGTCAACACTGGATACAAGTCTGACTATATTGCCTGTATTATCATTATGGAATATGGGGAAAAAATTAGCTTGCTTGTATTTCGAACCAATCATAAGTGAAGTAAAGCAAATGCATCCTTTCTTTGAAGGAATTGCTCCAGAGCAAGTTTCTGATCAGCTTGGTGATTGGATCCAGGAAAAGGGATAGGAAACACGAGGAATAGACCCGCTCTTTTCCAGACCCTGATGCAGAGCAAATTCAAATCGCCGGCAGAAGGGGGTGGGGATACCCAGCCTAGCTAATCCCTGGATGCAGCGACGGTGCCCTTGCACGTTAGATAGTGGAGATAGCAAAGGGGGAGGAGAATACCATCTGAAAAGGACAGCCTACAACTGGTGTGTTAGCCTGACCTAACCCTAACCCTTCATAGCTAGCTAGCTGCTAGTGTTGACGCTCGCGCAGTATGCCAGTTTTGTTCTGTAACTAGAGTTGTAGAATTGCGGCTGTAGTATTGTGGTCCTGAAACTGCAGCTTCCTCTATTGCAGTAACATGGTCTAACCCAGAGCAGCTCTGCTTCTGACAAATGTGTGTGTGTGACTAACTCCAGTCTGCTCATTTTCACTTTTCCCAAAAATGACATGCAGTGCCACATGAATATAATACGTCTTGGACTTTCAACATAATTTAAGAAAGCCTGGAGCTTGGGAAGAAGAATATTCAACCACCAGACACAAAAACCTCATTTGGTTTATAGCTGCCCCAAATTTGTTGGCGACCGCAGACACTGTAATGAAACCTGTGCAGCTGTGGAAAAGAGGACTTTTAACAAAACAGGACAACTGTTAACTAACAGGAATTAAGGCTGCGTGTATTTTGGCTGCACTCTGTCATTGTGTCACAGTGAAATGGCTCTGTGTGTTGCCAAGCTGAGTGAAGGTAATGAAAGCTTCCAGTTGAGTCATATGTGATATGATAGTAACTACAGAAAACTACATGTTCAGCTACATTAAAGGATCAACCAGTGAATTAAAAAAACAAACACATATAGACATGTTTTTTTAAGTTATTTCTAAGGAACTGTGTGTGTCATAACAGGCTTTCGGTAAAAGTTGTTGTGTGTCAGTGATGCTAAAATATGTTGAATGTCCTTTGTCAGATAGTTGGACGTCATTTTTGCCAGTGATACAGATGAAATCTCGGCTCTGTACTGTAGTGATATAAATAGACACAGAGCACTGATATGAAGAGCCTGTTTGAGCTGGTTTCTTGCCGGAGTGAGGTGCACCATAAACACCATTCTCTGTATGTACCATGTAATATATTATGAGTACTGTGTAAATTGTAAATGCTTTTAAATTTTCTGACTTTAGAAAAAAAAAAAAAGAAATATATATATATATATATATATATAACCTGTGTTTTGATATGGTAATTTGGATCTGAAGTCTTTTTTTCTGGAACTTTTTTGTATGCTATTGTTGTAATAAGGGGTAAGAACTGTTGCTGCCTTATCTTTGATTGAGGTGGTTTTGGTTGATCCAACCAACTGACTGAATGTGACGGAAGGATTTCCACCAATGAGATGCCACCTCTGATATATAAATGTGCCTGAAAAATCTTAATACCTTAACTCACACAAAGGTTGCTCATATTCTAATGAAATTCCAGCAGGCTGTATGCTGTGAGCCATAATGCTGAAGTTCCTGCTACAGTTAAATGCTAGTTTTAGTTGACAAATTTTAGCCACGGTAGCACTGAATCACTCCATGGATGGCAACGTATGTCTGTGGGTCATCGGTCCATGACTCTGGTCCAGGCTGCAGAGCTCTCCCTGCTCTTAAAACTACTGGATGAATTGTGATAGTGTTACAAGTAAAATACAAAAATAAGAGACATGAAATGCAGACATCAAAATAAAAACATAACAGAAACTAAAATAGTACAAAAGCAAGTCTAAACAAACTGGTCTTGAGCTGCTTATTAAAGGTGTCCACGGAGTCCACTGATCTCCAGTCCAATGGGAGATTGTTACAAAAAGAGACAGGTGCTGAAGAGTGTTTCAGACAGAGGCTGAATACAGGTATATTCAGACAGAAAGTATGAGAAAAATAATGTGTTTTTGAACATTAAAGCATGCAAATATTTTATTAGAACCCCCCCAAAAATATGAACCATGAATTTGGCTCCTTTAAGCACCCATCTGTGAAAAGAAACTCTTCCTAAAGACATAACTGGTTAAGATTCTGAGAGAATCTTGTCCAAGACCAATGATTCCTACAAGCTTATGAGGTAGACATGTTTTCTCTTCCTGTAAAACTCATGCACAAAACGTTAATTCTCAATTTATCGCACCTATAGTAAGTCTCAACGGGGCTTCAACATGCAAAACTGGACTAAAATGAAGTGCTGAAAATGTATATCACAGTGCAGGATTCTAAAAAGGTGGCCTTTGGTCTACTGTGGAGTTGTCACCACAACATGTAAATACAAAGTTATCATGCAGGTATGAAGGCGGACGGCACACACACACACACACACACACACACACACACACACACACACACACACACACACACACACACACACACACACACACACACACACACACACACACACACACACACACACACACACACACACACACACACACACACACACACACACACACACACACCAAGGAGCAGATGTCTGGAATTTCCCTGTTCAGTTACGAACCAGGGTATTTGCACAAGAACACAAGTGTGTCATGAAAGGTGTTCAGGTGCTGATCTTTCATTATTGACATTGACTAAGTGCATGCCCTGCAAAGAGACTTAAAACATCAAGAGGAAATCTCATTTGTCTGCGCAAAACCCTACAGCACTACCAATGTGCTATTCCCACAGACATCCGTTGGCTTACAGAGAGCAGTCCACACTTCCACACACACAAAGAAATCTCTCAAAAGTAAATATTTAACCACCAGAAGTCCCAGATATGAGTGAGCATTTAGTGTTCTGCACATAAATTGCCTGATTACACCTAGTGGATGGATGAATGAATGTTACGATCATAAAAAGGATTATCATGAGTGGGGATCACTGATGCATCACTGCAAACATATCTCGCTAAACCGTTCTTGTCAAGTTCAGCTGATTTCATTTACAAAGCCCAACATCACAAATGTGTCCCCAGGGCCTCTACAATCTGTACAGCAAACAACATCCGGTGCCCTTAGACCCTTGATTCGGGTAAGGAAAAACTCTCCGCTCACTCACGCACAGTAACTGTTAATATGTCTGTGGTGTGTTTGATTCAGCTTCTCGTACCTGCTGACGGTCATCATAGAACAGAGTGCAAAGGTATAAGATTATTGCAAAACAGAGCCTGCCTCACCCTCACACACGCAGGCTAAATCTGTAACACAAGCAGACAGTGGTGAAGGTGTAATGCTGTATGGTTACATCTGAAGACACTGAAAGATTACATTCAAAAAGTGGCCCAAAGACAGTTTGAATTTGATAGTCTTCCTCAGATGATCTATTATCAGTAGTTGGATAAGTATAGGCTTGATAAATGATGGATGAGTAAATGAGCCTAGGAAGTCCTCGTTTGTGCAGCAGTCATTTAGCCTATTGTGTTGCCTTCAAACACATCAGCTCTAACTGATGCTTTGTAGAAGGTGGAGGTGGTTTCCCCCTGCTAATATTAGGGCTTACAGTAAGTCTCACTCAATCCAGCTCAGTCAATCCACAGTACATAGAACCCCCTTACAGCCACTGAAAACATTTTCATTTCATGGCCGTAAACACAGCATCAACTGTAATTTTTGGAGCCAATGACCTGCCATACAAGAGGGTGAGTTTCATCAGCTGAAGCATCAAATCCAAGGTAATGCTTGATATGGTGATGGGCTTCACACCTCATGGAACGTCAGTGCTGCTTAGACATATTGCCAAATTCTCCGTGACCCTAACAAAGCTCTAAATACTCCTATCATGCTGGCTTTGTAGGTTTATTATTTTTGGTTGCTCAAAACATCTGTCCAAAAATAGAAATAGAATATACTGACACTGTAATGAAAATGATTTGACTTGGTCGATCGACAGATTTGTCAATATTATTATGGCAGAGTTTAATACTGAAAGATGATTAGATGATGCATTTTCTGATATTATTATATTGGGCAAATATTTCACACATAAAATATTTGATTTCAAAACTTTTTAAATCATCCTTCTTTTTGATTTTCTTCTTGTGTGGACCAGGCACCTCTCCTGGTTCAGTAAACACTTCCATGTGAGGTCACACCTGGACACCTCTGGCCTTGATTACATGTAAAAGCAATGCGACCTCACTAATATATGATAACCAACAATAACAAAAAGTAGTGCAAAGAAGCACACAATACAGGAACAGCACAGGAATGACTTCTGTTCTTCAGTCAAAGTTACTTTTCCTTTATAAATCTAGCAGTCAGTAACTTTATGCTTCGCGCGCCCCCTGCTGGCGAGATCAAAGTAATACCTTCTTCCCACCTATGGCTATCACCGGAAACTACCTCAATATGTCTTCAAAATAAATGTATCAGATTTGTAAATTGTGTTCGGAATTATTAGATAAATAAAGTATTTTGTTTTTGTTTATGTTTTAGACCTAATCCAGTTCCCCATTAATTGATTCACACACTTTTGTCAAATTGACTTGAGTCCACCATATTGCTTGAAATTTCATTTGTATGGTTGACCGATTCAAAGGTTTGGACCCAGGTAACCATATTTTTTTCAAGCGTTTTAACATTATTATATATTGTTGTAGGCTCTGGGGACCAGTATTTTTCTGGACATCTACAAATGAAATGCTAATGTAAGGATGAAGTAGGAATACAAACTTTTTTTCTGTCAGGTCACATTTATTCTGAAGGATCCAGAGCGGAAGCCGTAATGTTGTGTCCGCTCGCGGAATACGCGCGAGGCAAATGCATGAATGCACTGCGTCGCTTGCTAACGTGAGTGCGAAGAAAGCGACAGAGTAAATAAAGTTAGGAAGTAGTGAAGTTCCGTGTTAGAGTCCCTTCTGTGGTAACACCACGGACCGGAACATTTAGCAGAGTCCGCCGAGGAGACGGTAGAAACTAACGCCAGTGAAGCCGTAACTCCAGCCTTTAAGAGCATTATGTGCTCATGTTGTTAGTATTGTCTGTAAGCAAGCTAATGGTAGCCAGCTAGCCAAGCACAGCTAACTTTACCGACAACTACAAATAACGTCGACGTTTTGAGCCGAGTTGTACTCTTGTCTTCGTTTGTTGTCGTAAGTTAAAGAGAAAAGAGCAGGTTCGTTGTAACGTCAGTGTCGTAAACAGCCGCTGGACATGTCACCTAAATGTGTCCGGAGGAGTCATGAATGGTCATCAGACAGCGACTCAGAAGAAGAGGTAACATTTCAATTACAAGTCTTTTCTCACGTCAAGTTAGGTCTTCTACTTTAATTTATGCATATCTAAGACAACTGACAATTGCATGAAAACTGCAGCTGATTGGGAAACAAATCCAGTGAAGGTGTTGCATGTGTCTGAAGGAGGTTCACATAAACATTAGCATTCACCCTGCCATGGAGCTGTACAAGAGGCCCAACTCCTGCTGCAGAAAACATCCCCAAACCATGACACTTCCTCCTCCAAATGTAACTGACTTCTTTACACACTTTGGGTTCAGTCCTATGCCGGACATAATGTTTCCCATCAGACCCAAATAAATTGAATTTGCTCTCATCACTGAAGTCACTCTGGACCACTTCTCCTCTGTCCATACAACTTGCTCCTCAGCAAAGGCAAGTCTAGCCTTTTTATTCTTTCTGCTGATGAGAGGTTCAGTCACTGCAGAGTGGGCTTTCAGTCCAAATTGTCTTAAACTATGAGACACTGTGTGCAGAGACAGATCCTTGCCCTGTTCAGCACTGAACTGGCGAGCAACTCTAGCTGCAGTGTTGAACTGATTCCCCGTTGAGAGTCTTTTTATAATCCTGTCCTCTCGTGCACTTGTTCTACGTGAAAGACCGGCTTTTTTAAAGGAACTTAAATGAATTTGTGTCCTTGTAAAGTTTCAATCTTCTTGAAATCACAGACTGTGAGCGCCCAAACCTCTCTCTGATGGCTGAGAGGGTCATCCCTTTGGCCTTCATCTAAACAACCTGCTGTCTCAGGGTTTCAGACTCCTTAGAGCAGCTGCCATCTTACAAAGTAACCAGGGGAGCTGCAGATAAATGGGGTGTGTCCAACACTTAAGTAAATTAACACCAGGTGCAGATTAACACCAATAACTGGGAGGGATCTGAAAGTGTTCTCTGACATTTGTTTTCACTGGATAAAGGATTCAGTTGAAGTGCCTTGGTTATTTAAGAAACATGCTAGTACAGCAGTGGTATATATTCATTTATATATATATTTATATTATTAAAAACGTTATGTAATGTAAATGCACCTTAATGAATGTTTTTAAAACTGTAACCATGGATTGTGGTTTGTTTACGTTCCCACAGCCCAAGCTGCCCCTCAATCAATTCTATCCATACATCCGCTGTGCCCTCTGCTGCGGCTTCTTCATCGATGCCACCACCATCACAGAGTGCCTGCACACATGTGAGTTATAACTGCGTTCTGCTTTAGCTCCTGGGGTCCATAATATTCACAGAACTTTTCACTGTGAGATTTCAAGATAAAAGGCCTTTCAAAATAAACTTAACACTAAAATATTATATTATATTAAAAATGACAAACTGGGGAAATATCAGTTTCCCAGTACTACTTTACAGTTTTATTTTCGATATGGCCAGGATTCTGGGAAATAAGGCAGCTACTAGCCTACGTGTATAATTATGTTATATGTTAATTGCTTTTTTGTTTTTGAAGGCACTGAGAATTGACATGTTTACAAATAATTGTGGAAGTTAAGCATGACTAAATTACATTTGGTCATAGATTTGCCCTTTTGTGTTTACATTATTGCAATCAGACAAAAAAAAGTATCATCTGTTTTCATACCATAATTAGGACTGGAGTAGATCCTGAAGCATGTACTCATTCAAAAAGTGATTTTAAATTGAGAATCGTTTGGAATCGAGGCACCCATAGATTCCCACCCCTAATCGCTATACGACATACATAAGGTCCTGACTATAGGAACACCAGGGCCGATTTTTGCTATTTTTAAATAACCGGTATCTGCTTACTTTAGTGCACACTCATCACACTTGTCTGCACATGTAGAGTGTGTAATATGAGTAAACCAAGTTATTATGTTTATGATTACTGTTATTATTATTTTTCAATCACCATTTGCCTTGTGACGGTGACACCAACAAACAAAAAACAAGATGCTTAAAAGGTTTGCAGTCCTGTACTATTACTATTAACTACCATGCACCTTAGGCTGCTATAAACATTTCCCCAAATTCCCTCAATCATCTGTGTTTTTTGTTCAGATATCTAAGATTGTTTTGGAATCATAGAATGAATTACTTTAAAATATAAAATACCAACCACGTAATTTTTATTGTTGTTTCATGGTTTCTAAGATGGCTGAGCTTATTATTAAACTGTTATATTTTATCAAAGAAAGGGTAAAAAGAAAAATCGGCACCCTATATCGGCTGCCCTGATTTATAAAGATGTGCATCGGCCATAGAAGAACCCATATCAGTTGTTCTCTAGTCCCGACTGTGTCTTACATTGTGATGTGTTTTATCTTTTCTAGTTTGCAAAAGCTGCATCGTGAAGCACTTCTTCTACAGCAACAGGTGCCCCACATGCAGCATTGTAGTCCATCAGACACAACCCCTTTACAACATCAGGTAGGTCTGCTAATTCTTGATGTGTTGGCTGATTTGTGTCACCTTCTGTAGCTGTTAAATTTATAAATGGTTGTCAACTAAATTGTTCATGGCTGAGTGCAGAGGGTACATGTAATTAAAAGCGTGGATGAACAGTACAGATTTATTCTGAAAGTCTTATTTCATTCATTTCCTTCTACAGTAAATATTTTTTTGTTTAGTTTTTGTTAAAGCTCTGTGATACAGCAATCAGTGTCAAGCCTCAGAAGTGTTTCCTCTGTTTTCCCGCAGGCCTGACAGACAACTGCAAGATATTGTGTACAAAATGGTTCCCTTCCTAGAGGAGTGTAAGTACAGTATATATAAAGTCAGATGTAGTTTAATGTAATTCCCATATGTTTGGATTCTATGTAAATGAACTCTTTTTCCATTTTGTTTTGTACCACAGTGGAAAGAGAACAAATGTGTAACTTCTACAAAGAGAGAGGGCTGGAGGTGCCAAAACATGGTAATAATTCAACCATACAAGTTGAAGTAAACAGGCGTTGGGCAACCTTGGCTGGTTGCTTGTGGTGCTTGTGTATAATGTACAGTATTTCTCTCTTTTCCTGTGTTAGCTTAATCAAGTATTTAGTGATTGCACTGTTAATTCACATGTTGTAGATAAGCTATTGAATAATAACGAACAACACCACATTTAGATTTAGAGTTTCTTGGGGGTCTGAATGACACTGCTCCATTCTATGTCAATAAATAACAAATAGGTCTTCTCACTGCAGTGCCACTTCTGGCCAGTAAGAGTATTGAAACATAACTTCTGAGGACTTGTTCCTCTTCCGTTTTGAATAAGAGGAGAAAGGAATGGCGAATACACAATGTGTTTGTCATCTTAACTTCAGTGTTTTCATTTTGCATTTAACACACCAATGAACTTGAAAGCATAACATAAGAGTATCACTCAAGCAGTTTCCCCGTGCTTTTCCTTTTCTGCTTGGCAGTGGTGGTCTCCCCTTCGGGTCCTGTGTTAAAAAGGCAGAAGAAGGATAGCGTTCCACAGTCTGTGTTCACCATTCCTCCTGAGCTGGATGTATCTCTGGTCCTGGAGTTTGTCGGGTAAGGATCTAATGCTAATGTGGGACAGTTTTTTGTCTGGCTATGAAAGATACTCACCCTCTTATTAGGGATGCAACAATCCGATATTAAGATTGGTTTTAGGTCCCCATATTGACAAATAACGTATCATATAGTATTTCACCTGACATGCATGTTAATGAATTAGGCCGACCATATATTCCTCTCTTTTCCCTGATGGTCTGAATAAGTCGCTACATTTGTTGCTAGTTGGTTTTTATAAATAAAGTTGCTGAGAAGGTGTGAAAAGTGTGACAGTAACTGCAGAGTGATACGTGCTTTCACATCAGAGTCCGAAACACCATAAAAGTCTCCAATAACACCAGAAACAGTCGTTAGAATTGTCTCTAGCTGGCAAGAGGATTTGGAAAGTCCCCAGATTTAGCAAAAAAGTCGCTGGTGTTTGTTTACAGTGCATCGCCGTCTCTTCTCCATTGTTGGTGTATTTCTGTGGCAGTTACAGCGCCACATCCAGGCCTGGCATGTGTTTTTAAAGCATTTTGAGTCAGTTTCACTGGTTTTGTGTGGACGCAGATATTTCTTGAGTCAAGGCCGTTACTTTTTAAGAACGACAGAGAAAAAAAGATTTTCTATCATGTCGACTTACCCTAAGTGGACAAACAGCGCTGGACCTTCAAAACTGTGCACATTTTTAATTAAGTTACTTTGTTATGGGGTTCAGGAGTGAAAAAATGCCAGATTCTGTACATGTAGATATGCTGTAATTTAAAGGCCCTACACCAGGGGTGTCCAATCCTGCTCCTGGGGGGGCCACCGTCCTCCTCCTGTTTTAGGTTTCTCCCTGCTTCAACACACCTGATTCTAATGATGTGCTCGTTATCAAGCAGCTGAAGCTTGTCACAGGTTTGATAATCGTTAAACTCAGGTGTGTTAAAGCAGGGAGAAACCTTATCATGCAGGACTGTAGCTCTCCAGGACCACCCCTGCCCTACACAGTGAAAAAACTAATTTCCAAGCCCCCTTTTAATTAATTGATCTTAACAGATTCTTATTGGCCTGATATATGGTGTTTTCATTCTTCATCTCATGAGTGAGATGTCACAAGTAGCCACACCTGGTGTCATGTTGATAGGGAGGAGGTTCAGCCTCTGGTGCTTTCAGATAGAGAAAGCCTACAGTATTTATTAGTATTCAGTTCAGTCAGAGTTCCGTCACTTTATTATCCCGGATGGATTTTAATTTGCAGTTAGGTGCAAAAGATAAAAAAGAAGCAAACAAGTACAAAAAAACAAAACCAAGAAGTGCAAACATATTTCCTGTAAATACAACAAGCAATCTCTAAAATTCTAAATTTACCTATGCAAATTAGTATTGCACAGAGAACAAAGGAGTTGTTATTCCTATTGCTCTTCAATGTTTGTGTGATGAAAATGCAAAAAAACATCACCTTCTTTGAAGGAGAACAGCAAACGGGAATCACTGCCTTTTTTTGTTGTCTGTGTCCTAGTAACATTAGTGTTAAAGTAAGCTATGCCAATGAGTCATCAATACCAGGGCCCTGTAACTCGCAGCCATTGTTAATGCTTTTAATACCATCTGCGCATTTACAGCTATGACATGTTCAAGACTCTTGTCATAGGCATATACTTGATGTACTCTATGTCCCATTTAGAAAAATACAAACTCACAAGATGAATGTACCAGTAGTACCATTAGAGCCAGAGTGAAACAAACCTGCAGGTTAGTTGCTTCTAATTTGCCTTGTGTCTCTGTTGTAAATCATTCTCTAATTAGCAATTATGGAATCACTGATATCCTCTAGCCTGCTATTGTCAGAGATCATAAAAAGGAGAGGTAACAAGCTCTAGTTCAAAGGTTAGGAGCGTTGTCCTTGGCCTGTAGATGTAAATCCAATGCTCCTGGTGTCTTCTGCTTTAATGAAACAGTGGAACCCAGTTTCTGAATCACCCTGCAGTTTCAGAGAAATGCCACTAGATGGTACCATTGTCTTAAATGGATTGCTGGCTTAGTTACAAGAAGTTGTCCTGACTATATATAAATTGATCCCTGTTTTTTGTTTTTTTTCAGGGCTGAAGAGGGCATCAATAACTATAAGGTAACAACTTTAAATATTTATAATGGTTATATGCGTGTGATCATGGCAAAATGTGGTTTCTCATGTCTGTCTGTCTGTGGACAGATTTTGTTGCCGTGATAACGTCACAACCGTGCAAGATACAGTCACAGAACTTTACATGTGTGTAGTTGAGATAAAAACGTCCAAAGATGGGTGTGGTCTGAGCAAGAACACCAAATTTTTTTGCCCCTGGCCAGATCACGGCTGGTGTGATCCCATCACAAGATGGTCTCTAGTATTAGAATACAAATGTTCAGTGCAAAAGAATCTGTAAGAACAAGATGGGTAATAAATTGCTTAAGGTTGTACTAATGGATGCACCCAGATCTGCTGTCCATTAAGTGCATCCCTAAACAAGTTATCCTGCCACTACAGAGCCTGTCTGATAAAACGGTCAAGAATAGTTTTGTCGTTTCATTACTCATTAATCTTAAATAACATAGTTCCAATTAAATAACGTATTGCCTTTAGTTTTTGATGAGTTGCATTGTTTCTGAAAAACTTTGATACATATATTATACCCTGACCATCCTGTCCTGTTTAGCCATTAGAGAGGCGGTATGTTCGTGTGTCGGGCGAGGCCACAGTCCGCCACGTGGAGCTGTTCATCAGGAGGAAGATGGAGCTGAGCCCAACCTGCCAGGTAAGTCTGCCAGGCTTACAGCTTAGGAGTGCACAGACTGACATGACCACTGTCTTGATCCTGATTGTCGCCCTGGACAGACTTGGAAGCAGGACAGCAAAGGAAGTCGGCATTACAGCACAGCGTAGACGTGCACAGTGAACAGGGTCACGCTGGTGTATTAGAAGACAGAAATTTAGTAATAGCCAAGGGTGTTGGACTAAAAAAGGGTTATTTATAAGTCACATGCTTAATTGGTCTTACAAACTGATAAAGGCAGGACAGCTGAAGGTGTTGAGAAATGAATTGTGTTTTACTGGAAACACAACTGAAGTATGATTCATATAACTTTTTCGATTGATTTACATGTATGCCAGGAAAGTATAGCAGTGTTGGACATGGTGTAATTCATTATATTATTGAAAGGCGTGGCTCCGTGTCAGCATTATTACAGTGTAAAGAATAGGATCATTGCTACTGGAAATAAATAAAATAATGCTGATATTTAAGTGCGTGGAACTGTCTCGCTGAATCAGGCAGAAATAAAAAAGAAAAGTGCATAATCAAGGGGAAAAGAGAAGTGAAATTGTATCTGATGATTATTTGATGTTATTCTGCAGTTTATCAGTGAAATGTGGGAACTACAGTGTAGGCTGCAGTCAGCTAACTTAACAAAATCTTAACTCAAATGTACTTTGAGTACATCAAAAGCACATCTGCTGTCTTAAGGCAACAGGACAGTATGGTCTTGGAAGAGAACTGGTGAACAAACATTTCATCTGTATGTGAGACTCATGCTAACATCAGTCATATCCTAAAGATAGGGCATGAAAACAGTTCCACGCCCTCTATTGTAGAGGCAGTACACTGAGGAATGCACATGTGTACACTGGGGAGACAAAACAACTGAGTACTGACCGAGCGCAACATAGAGGGGTTAACTGATCAGAACTCAGCAGGGTGCCTACATCTAAAGGACAACAGACACTCTTTAGGAATTAATTAGTCTGATAATCTGATTATAATTACACAATCGGTGCATTGATACCCACGTCCTTCTCACTGGGGACATCCTGCAAGAGAAAGCTCGCAAATATTAGCGTTACAGTCAGAAGTGCCCTATTTTTCCTCAGAGCACAGATGAACAAAATTGTAAACGTGTGGTCAGTGTGTTCAGGTGATGGTGTATTTTGTATTTAGCAACACGTGGATGAGGATTAGCAGCTTATGTTGGCTTCCTGGCATCAGTGCTGCACCCTGGCCTGTCTTGACCAACCTGGAGAGGACAGAAAAAAGACCAATGAAAGGTCACTGTCCATTTAAGAAGAGGTCACAACAGTTGTCCAATAAATTCTTATATTATTTTATTACATGGCTTTTGAATGCTCAGTTCTAAATGGTCAGTTACGGCGTTTACATCTGTTATTTTTGAATAACAGACCGTTGTGATATGGACGCAGTTCTGATCTGGAGGATCACGTCCATCAATCTACAGAAAGAAGTCTGGCAAGTTTAAAGGTCCGCTGTGGCAAAAGAAATAGCGTTAGCTTTCTGTTTAGTGTGCCCCATCATCTGCTTCCAAGACATCCCACCAGTTCATTGTTTTAGACCGTTAAATGTTTCCCTGCATTTTTGATGTGGCTCTGGGCAGGAGATAAAGTTTAATGTTTAAAAAAACAACCAGTTTATGAAGCTGTGAAACATAATTTGTCCCTTCAGTATTTTGAATAGTTTTATGTAGGACTGAGCTGAATGCCTTGACAATGTATGCACACACACACGCACGCATGCACCTAACCACACACACACACACACACACACACACACACACACACACACACACACACACACACACACACACACACACACACACACACACACACACACACACACACACACACACACACACACACACACACACACACACACACACACACACACACACACACACACATTGTGGGCTGGTCATCTCCGTCTGATTGAGTCTCTGCTGCAGTTGTCTGAAGTGTTTGTGTGTTTGTTTGTGCCCTGCAGGTGGATGTGGTTTGTGGAGACCACCTTCTAGATCACTACCAGTCACTCAAAGACATACAGAAGTCCGTGGGTGAAGAGGCACTACAGGTAAGCGCCACAAAAACACACGGCAGGAACAAACTTACAATTTTGATCATGTGAAAGTTGCAGAAGGCTAGGAATATCTTTTGTGTGATCCTTTTGGTGTTGTTTCCATTTTGCTCCAGGATGGTCTGTTGGTGCTGCACTTCGGCCTGGTCCTGCCCTCCCAGTCAGGACTTTGACAGGTGGTTCATTCCTGAGGGGGTGAACTGAACGTGTTTCTCTTCATCAACCTTGTCATAATGAGGATAGTCACTGTCTGCCAACAAAACAACTTCCAACTTGAATGTAACAAGGCAAAAGCCCAATACATCTCCACTGTCTTTCTTAATTGGATTAATATCAACTGAATGTAAACCATAACTCTTGTGTTCACACTGTAGCATCACTTTTTTAATGCTAGATCGTCATCTTGTATTCAGGGCCACACGTCTGCTGTAAATTGCTGGACACACATGACATGCATTTGATTTACTGAAGTGCCAGCATGCAAAATTTGTGTTAACCGATGAATGGAAGTGATAAACTCTTAGTCCTACTGCCAAGGTATCTTTTCAAGGCATTGTTTAGTGTGCTTCCACCGTGACTGCTGCTGTAGCTAAAACTGGACCGGGTCACTGTTAATGAGTCTGAAACCTGCGTCAGTCTAACTTACCTCTCTTTTTGTAAACCAGGGATTGATACCTCTTTCTATTTATGATCTCAAGGGCTTGCTGGGGTGTCAGGTAAATAGTTGTGTGAAACAAAATGACTGCCACTACCAAAGGTGTGTGTGTGTGTTTATATGGACCTTATATCTACACTTTATATCTTTTTAATTAAAGCGTGCTTCTTGTTGATTTACACATTTAATTTAAGAGCTTTTGTATAGACTGTCTGCTGATGTAAGCTGATGTGTTTGACTTGATTAAACAGGCTCACCGGAGCACATCAGCAGTTATTTAAAGGGAGTTTGTAAAGTCTTTGATAGGATTCAATAAAAATACCTTTCCTACTTGCTTTTGTTAGAGTGAATAAAGAAATGGCTGCACAACTGAAAAAAGGTTCCCCATTCATCCTGTTTTGTTTTCAGGTTTATGGCTGAGATGTGTACCCATAAACATTTTGCATCCCCGATGTTAATGGGTACTAGTACAGTGTTGGTGTGGAGTGTTTTTTGGACGATAATGATAATTAGCTCCTGAGAAGATACATTTTTGCGTTTTGGACAGAAGTTTATACCCTGTAGTTTACGCACACCTTGGGGAAATGAAAAGGAGGTAGTGAGCAGAGATGGATGATTTTATTCCCTTGTTTTGACCAAATCTGACATAACTATTGTCATCACAAAAACAGTTCTGACTCCTCATATATTCATTTATTTTTTTAGAAGTAGTTCAATAAACTTCACAAGCATACTTTAGCTTTCATAGAGCATTGTACCTCAGAATTCACTGTGGGAGTATGGGGTGAGGGGGTAACTTCTGTGGGCCATCCAGTCTCTGTGCACCCAAAATGAGAACTTTGTCCGTAACCTCGGCAGTGAGTCAGATTCGTTCCTGGTGGGGGTTGGCCTCCGCCAGTGGTGCGCTTTGTCACCAATCCTGTTTGTGATTTTCATGGACAGGATATGGAGGCGTAGTCGTGGTGGGGAGGGGTTGCAGTTTGGTGGGCTGAGGATCTCATTTCTGTCTTTTGCTGATGGATGACTGTGAAGCGGCTGGGATGAGGATCAGCACCTCTGAATCTGAGGCCATGGCTCTCAGGAGGAAACCGTAGGATTGCTTATTCTGGAAACGGAAGTTCGGTGTTCCCTGCTGTAGCTGCTGCCCCCGAGACCCGACCCCGATAAAGTGGTTTTAGATGAGAGTGAGTGAGTATCGCCCGATAATTTCATTGGAATAATTCGCAAGAATATACACTCACTGACCACTTTATTAGGTGCACATGTCCAACTGCTCGTTAACACACGTTTCTAATCAGCCAATCACATGGCAGCAAACGCATGCATCTAGGCATGTAGACATGGTGAAGAGGATGTGCTGCAGTTCAAACAGAGCATCAGAACGGGTTAGAAAGGTGATTTAAGTGACTTTGAACGTGGCATGGTTGTGTTTCAGAAACTGCTGATCTACTGGGATTTTCACACACAACCATCTCTAGGGTTTACAGACAAACTTATTTACAGTGGCCAAATCATAACAAAAGTTATCTCAGGACACTTTACAGAGTAGGTAAAAACCACACTCAGTTTTTTCTGAGTTTAACATCAGAAAATTGCATCTGTCATCCAGCTTTTTATTTCCTTAATGCACATTTGAAGTTTATCTAACTGATGGGTTTCTTCTGGTTTGATCGACAAATATAATTGTGTATCATCAGCATAACAATGAAAATGTATGGAGTGCTTCCTTATAATATTTCCTAAGGGAAGCATATATAAGGTGAATAGAATCGGTCCAAGGACAGAACCCTGTGGGACTCCGTGACTGACTTTAGTGTGCATGGAGGTTTGTCGTTAACATGTACAAACTGAGATGTATCTGATAAATAAGAAAAAGACTTGACATAAATGCTGAAGTGTAACTAGATTCTTCCTGAAGTCACTGTAGCCTCACTAGTGTCTACTTTCATTTATAATGTAGTTGTTTAATATCTTGCTGCACTAAATTGAATTTGATGCAGACGTCAGGGAAACAGAACCATGAGTATGTGATGATCCTTTCCAGTGTGGCTTAAACTCTAAACGGGAGCCTTGCATGAAAACAGAAAACGTTTGGCTTGTCATGTCATTTTATTCAGTGCAGCTGAAACATCACGGAGGTTTTCCATGAGATGATCTGTACTTTAGTTCTAACAGTTGGCCTACATGTGCCGAATATGTTTTACAGCTAATAATAACAAACCATGAAAGCTATTCCTTCTGCCACTATAGGGCTTAGCAGCATACAGTAGTGTGATTATGTTAGAACACATCTACACTTTGTAAAGTGCTTAAAACCAAACACAATACACTGTCATCCTCCACACAACCTTAGGTGCTTTATTAAACAGACTGTTACTATTCACTTTGAGGTTTACCTCTCTTCAAACTCAAAATATTCAGGACATCAAACTGTGGCTTTATGACAGTTTGACAGCTGCTGATCTTGACTAACCTCACAGAACTGTCCATTAAAAACATGCAGCAACAACGGTATCACACTAATATTTGGTCTTTCTCTTTCTCTCTAGTATTTTTTACATTCGTAAAACATGTTTATTTCCTCTGGAGACAGTACATTTGGTTGAGACTTCCACGTTTTGTTTTGTTTGTTTCCTGTTGAAGATTTACGACTTAAGTACTGACAAACAAATTTGATCCTTTTAGATGAGTCCACGGATCATCTATATGTGGAGACCTATGCCTCAGGAAAAATGCCAATTTTTGTATTTATTGGAAGAATCTTTCAACCACAAAACATTGACTTTGGGCTCCAATTCCAAAACATGTCTTAGTGTTTCCCTTAAATACAGTATGTGACTATGAGCTCACTATACATATACAGTTCTTTGCTTTTCTCATTCCCCAGATTTCCCTGCCTGTCTTCCCTCAGTTGTTGGAGTTGATGTCTGCCTCATCTTTATCCTCACTGCTCTTCTTGAAGCTTTCCTTCGTGGGCCCTTCTTTCTCCCTCTGGCTGCTACTGGAGAAGCCGGCTGATGCCCGAGGCTGGTAGCTGTAGCTGGCAGCACCAAACGATATCCCTGAGTTAAAGTGAGTTTCCTCCCCCTCCAGCAGTTTCCTCATAGGACCAAAGGAAACAAACGTCAGACTTAATACATCTCACAACTCTGAAAGCATTTGAATGAGTCTACTAATAAAGAGACGCGTCGTTCTGCTTGTCCTTTAAAGCAGTGAGCACCTGTAGGCCGCTATCTCTATGTCCAGGGCCATCTTGACGTTGAGCAGGTCCTGATACTCTCTCAGGTGCTGGGCCATCTCACCCTTCATGTTCCTCAGCTCAGTGTCCAGGTGGCCAACAGTGTCCTGTTACACAAAAAACATAAGAAAGGAGGGAGATCATCAGTAGTGTCTTACACAGTTTTCTGACTTCCTTCACTTTCTTAGCATGTACAGTATGTATGCAGTTTTTAACCTACTAGGCTTTCCTGTGGCATGAGTGTAGGCCATTACCTTTTTTCCCTTAAAGATATACAGTCCAAGAGCCTTTGGGGGCTTAGCCGTCTCTAAGAGGCCAGTGAAAGCAGATGGCCTTCCTGTATCCGATTTAGCACATTGGAGGTTAATCTAATTCACTAAGAACCATTTCAGTCTCACCGAGGCTTGTAAAAGTGACTACCACAGGCAGAAGGTCAAGCTCTGGTTCTGACTTGAATCTGAACTAGACGCTCTTGATACTAAATTGTCTTGACTGAGAGAACCTTTAGACTTTTGCACCTCCTCTTGGCTTGGTTTTCAGAATTTGGACGGGAGACTTTGACAGGTCATTTCAGAGAGAAAGCGTACCTCGTCTTTAAATGCAGATGACTGAGCATTTTTTGGCTCATGGCTACTGTTAGCAGAAGGCTAACACACAAGATGGTAATTGCCATAGAATTGTCGCTATATAGCAGCATCTGGATCACAATTGATGAAGCACACCTATATGCCTGTGAACGTCTGGTGGGAGAGGCTTAGGACAGAGAGGGGAGAGCTGCAGGAGGAGGGACATATTTCAAAATTGGTTTGGCCTTTTTCAGAAAACTGCCTACTTTAAAAAAAACTAAAACCCAGGACTTTATTTGAGACAGGTGATTATTACAGGTAGGATTTATTTGTTAAACTCCCCCCTACTTCATGGACAGATTTTGTCACATTTTAGCGAGAAGCTTGTGCTGATTTGCTGATTAAAGAAATAGTTTGGCATTTTAGGAAATATGTATGTTTGAAACATTCATTTTATATATAGTTATAAGCTGGACTATATCTTGGCTGGGAACATTAACTTATTGAAGTTTTATCATCACTGCGAGGTTTCCAGTACGCTGGTGAAAACTCCAAATCACTAATTGCGAAGTTACCCCCCAAAAAACCCTTCCCTGTCCTTTTCCCGTTGTTTATTTAAAGGTCCCATAATATTCTCATTTTCAGGTTCCTACTTAATGCTTTATGTTTTAATGTTAAAAACTGACATTATTTTTCTCATCCTATCCGTCTGAATATACCTGTATTCACCCTCTGTCTGAAATGCTCTGTTTTAGCTCCTGTCTCTTTAAGACGCCCTACTGAAAAAGCCCAGTCTGCTCTGTTAGGTCAGTGTTTCTGGGTCTTCTGCATCTGCTCAGTTGGCATCGCTGCATCAACACTGGAATGACTGTAACTGCACTTTCTACCTATACTGTATCTAGTATAGTTGTGACATCACAACCGCACAGAAGTCCCGACGGCTCGTTTAAAGACACCGTTTCTGAATACGGGCTGTGTGCATTTCTCTGTGGATTGAGTGTTTAGATACTTTCACAGTACTTATATATAACCTCAAACTGCTTTATAATAATAAAAAAAAGACATGGAACTCTCACTTTTTACAATATGGGTTCTTTAAATGCCAGCTTTTATTGGATAATGTACTATTAGAAGCCAAACTTGGACACAAGTACAAAGGTTGGCAGAAGAATTACACACAGAGAACGTATTTAAATGATAAGATAATCAGTGTGCTGGTTCGTCGCTTTGACTCAGTCCTTGAAAGGTTGGGGGCTCCCTGCTGTGTGCAGTTAGGTAACGTAGGCTTTGCTCAAGCTGGGACGTAATTCTTGAGGAACTTGACCCTGAGATTTGCTGCCTTCCAATCCTATTATTCCTGTTGAAGACACTAATGACCTCCATGCAGACTATGCCAGAAATGCTTCAGCAGGTGACTGGGTACTTTTTTCACCAGCACATTTTCATAGTAGGTTCGACTTTTATCATTTACAGTGCAGTAACTGGGGGTTTATCGTAAGTATTCGTTCCATCTCAAGTTTCAAGGACTTTTACTGTTTCAATGCCTGCTCAAAAAACAACTGCATGTAATTGGTTTCAGTTTGGCGTGTATCTTAATGTCTATAAATTGCACATTATGACATTGTTATTTTAGTTTTATGCTATACATATAAGTGTATTTCTATGGCATAATTCTGTTACAGCATCTTTGTATACTATGAGATTATGATGTATTTGTATATAATATCATTATTTTGTGTTATGCTCAATCAAAATGTCAAAAAGTCAAATAACAAAGGGTTACTTCACCCAACAAAACAAGTTAGTTTTGGTACTTTCTAATAGTCCCTACTGAAAACGTTTTTGTCCTGTGGATTATCAAGAGTACCAAAAAATATTTCATCATCCATCTGATTATTAACTTCGGACAGGACAATAGGGTTGGAGTTGAGACAAAATAGGTGCGTTTCCACTATGGCCCGAATGAGGCAGGTCTATCTCGCCAAAAACGACCCTAATTTGCATGGGACTTGGTCAGGAGGCCGTTTGACCGGGTAGAAAGAGGCCCTGTTGGAGAGCAGGGACTCTTTTGTCCCCTGACATTTACCCGGTTGCTGATTGGATGTAGCGCTCAGCAGGATGTGACTTCGGTAGTACAGTTGCCACCACAACATGGTGAAGTAGGGTAGACACTTTTATCCAGTGGTGTAGAAGAACGCAGCGCAGAATGATGATCTGCGCACGGATTCTGGATTAAATTTCCGACCTGTGGTCCTTTGCTGCATGCTCTACTTTTCTGTATTTCTCTGGATGAAGAATGTACCGCTCTATCACTGATCAGCTGATCACTGTTGATCCAAACCCATTCAGAGTGATACGTCACCTCAGGCATCTCGTAAATCCCTCTGGGGCTTTTTTTTTTTGGAATGGAAACACGGCGAGTGAGCGGCCATTTGAGAGGGCGAGCCCTGAAACTTTCCGTGAGGCCACTCTACAGGGCTAATGGAAACACGCCTCCTATCTCTATGAACAAAAATTTAAAAATACAAAGCTAAATTCATGTCAGATAATACCCAGTGGGTTTTCATGCATTTGGACCAATGCATTCTGTCTCTTTGCTCCCAACACAGATGATTTACCAGCACACAACCAAAGCCTGCTCAAACTATAGACTGTATGAAAATGGACGTATCATACCCGTCGAGGTACGTTCTCTCAACTTGATCCAATCGTACTCACCTACGGTAGTCGCCAATTTGTCAGACTTCGACTCCGCCTCATTTTCTCTTACCAATAAAAGGCATTGATGTGAGGTTGGGGGGAGGGAGATACGTCCATCTGGCTGACGTTTACCTCTAAGGAGAAGTGAGGGCCAGAGGCTAGCTGTCACTCAATAGGCCACGCCCCTAATTATTCATAAACTTTAACCTCCAATAAGATAAAAACTAGCCCGGTACAATAAATTCACCTCCCTCAGTGTTGTCATAAAGATATGACCTAAACATACAGACTAGAATGTTTTTTTTTTTTAACCAGGCCTTAAATTGGTTAAATGATGCTGTATTTAACATGGGAGTCAATGAGAAATTGCTCTATAGTGCAAACTGCTCCCAGTGGACACTCGGAGAACTGCAGTTTTTGGCACTTTCTTATTGGATCAACCACGAAGTCCCTATGGTGGGGGCTTTGCTCAAACGTGAACACTACTTGGACTACAAACGGAAACCAGACCGCTTCCAGTACCAAAGTCTTGTCCGGTTGCCTACAGATTCTACACTCATATGCAGATATCTGTTTATAGAGATTATAGTTTGGGTGAAAAGACCCTTCAAGGACATTACTGTAGTGTAAATCTGATGACTATTACTGCTTGCCTGCATGGCTGTGACTTCAGCGTTGTGTGCATCCTCCATCTCTGTGATCTGCCTCTCCAGAGACTCATTGGCACCCCTCAGGGTTTCTATCTCAATGGTCTTGGACTGCAGCTGCCTCCTGAACTCACTGATCTCCTCCCTGCTGGCCCTCATGGCCTCGTTGCTCCTGGTGGCCTGCTCTGCGAGGCTGGCAAACTTGCTCTTGTACCACTCCTCTGCCGACTGCAGATTTTTGGAGGCGATGGACTCGTACTGGTTGCGGATCTCCTTCAGAGCTGAGGTGAGGTCCGGTTTGGCGAGCTCGAGCTCCACAGAGGTCTGCTGCTCCTCCATCATGCTGCTCAGCTCCTGGATTTCCTCATCGTGCACTTTCCTCAGGAAGGAAATTTCGTCCATCAGTGACTCCACGCGGCGCTCTAGGTCCATGCGAACGGCTGTGGCATCATCCACATCCTTCCTGAAGGACCTCAAGGTTTGCTCAGCTTCCTCCCGTGCCCTCATCTCCTCATCACACTTCACACTGAGCTTCTGAAACGAAAGATGAGAGGATACGAGATGAGAGGGGCTACCAAACAGAGGCATACATGATTAGATACAGATATAACATGTGAAAGATCAGGATGACACAAAGAGAAAGATGATGGTGAAGACCTGAATGGGCTTTGCAGCAGTAAATCCAAACAGAATTGAAGAAGCACTCTCCTTACAGTCTCCGTATCCTCTAATGCTTTTACCTGCAGGTCATCCTCCAGGTTGTTCCTCTCGATCAGAATGCGGTTCTTGTCCCTGCTCAGCTCCTCCACCTGTGACCGCAGGTCCCTCAGCTCCTGCTGGTAGAGATGAGCGATGCGGGACGGCTCGCCCTGCTTCTGCCGCAGTGTCACCAGCTCCATCTCCAACACCTTATTCTGCTGCTCCAGGTGCCGGACTTTATCAATGAACATGGCGAAGCGGTCATTGAGACCCTATGCAACAGGATAAATGCTTGTTTAGCACGACAATAAATCCTCTATTAGGGTTGTTACATCAGACCGGCAGCAAACCAGAGGGGTTGATTCACATCACCTTAAACTTTCTATAAACTGCTCCTGCACCAAGCATGGTTTATATTTCTGAACACACTGCAAATCGATTCATAACTGACAGTGTGTTGAAGCTACACTAGATAAGCCTGAGGTGGGTTTGTTTTACCACTTGGGGACAGCAGAACAATCAAACTTTCATTCATTATTAAATACAATATTCTCTCCTTTTAGCTCTTTTTTGTGCTCCACCAAAGCCCTAAAAAATAAATCTGGCTATTTAGCTGTTCCCTTAGGATCTCCACCAGCTACTTGCTAACTTTGTCTGTTGCTTGCATGGATGTATCAAGAGAACTGGATACAGCGCTCCAAGTGGAGCCCCGTTCACTTCGACGAAAGCTGCTCAGTGGCGCATGAAGTCAAATAAACTGGAGTTCCATGTAAGTACCCGGTTGGTCCGCATTACTTCTGCAATACTTCCAAACTGTTGGGCCCGTAGAGCAGATAGTTAGACTTCTCCTGGACCCCATCACAAAGCTGCTGAGACCAACTTTTACTAAGAAACTGGAAGAAGTTTTAAGCTAAGAGAAGGGGTGGGGTTGACTCTGTTGTTACAGATGATGTCATGATTCATGAAACTGTGATTGGCTGTTTGGGTCTTGGGCTGTTTTGGGGTCTCTGTCAGTGAATTCTTGATAGAAATACTGTAGGAGGTATGGTTTCTTATCCAAATAAAGAATTTCAAATCAAATGTAGGATAAGTGTCACTGACTAAAATGAAACAAAGAGTAGTATAGGCAACTGTTTAGTCAATATTTGTGCGACTAATTGTCAGCTTCTTACATATCTGTCAACTCAGTAACAATTAGCAGGTATCCACGTAAAAAGCCTCGTAATGATCAGACTACATTAACCATGACTCATAGTGGGAGGTGCAAACCAAAACCATACTGGACGCACTTGTGCATAAAGGAGGAAAATTTTTAAAGGCAAATTCAGAGTTGGGATAACTGCAAAAGCTATAAAAAGAAGTGTGGTAATATGTCTGTAAATAAATGTGGCTTTCCCACTAATCATATTATAACAGTTCCTTAAACATTGAGGTGATTAGGATGGGAGTTGCCAGCAGCAGTCGTTTAGGAGTCCTCTTGACTACTTCTAACTTTTTACAGATTTAGGAGCTGCTCTTAGCGCTAAAACGCTTTGTGGTATACTCTTTGACTAAACATTAGGAGTCCTGACGCGCCCATGTGGTTGCAAGAGTTACTCCTAATTTAGCAAGTTAGGAGCTTTAAGATGTTTTGGGAATACTGGCCCTGCTTACCGGTCCCATTATTTATCGATTCCCTTATTGATCAGTTTTCTGTGTGGAAAAAAAGTCGGCCACAGGTCCTCAGCATCAAGGCAACTGTTTTATTATGCGAGTGTGAACACTGTGAAGGTAAAGTTTGTAACAGTATTCTTTTGTATTTAGATTTTCTTATTCAAAGAAAATATCTGCTAAGCCTGCCTGTGTGGAACTAATGTTATTCTAACAGGATATTCACCCACATAAACTTGAGCCTAATACATGCCGATATCGATAAGAGGAATGAATAAGCTTGGGGGCATGCGTTCAGATGGATCGGAGTCGGATCGAATTTAGAACCGCTTCTTGATTCCCATCCCTAATAGCCGAGGGGGACTGCTGAGTCGGGGGACAATTCTCTGTGGCTTGAATAATTTCATCTGTTGTTCATATAAGAATATTGATTTGTGCAGCTTTAAAAATGGGGCTGAACTAAAGAACAGTATCCCATCAAATGAGAGCCTGGGGATTTCTCTAGGTACTGCTTGTCTTCTCCAGGAGAAAGTGGAGAGTGAAGGACTGTTCCCTAGAAACTGTTTCCTATAACAGCAGAAAGCGGTGCTACCAAGAGAAAGCTTCACCAGCGCTGCTGCTCGAGTCCTCACTAAGAACATAAAACTAGATCATATCACTTCAGTCCTCAGATCTTTACACTGACTTCCTGTCCGTCAAAGAATCGATTTCAAAATACTTCTGTTGATAAGATCTACATTTCTGATCTTCTGCTCAGCAACGAACCATCCAGACCTCTCAGATCCTCTGGAACAGGTCTGCTCTGTGTCCCCAGAGTCAGGACTAAACATGGGACAGGTCTGCTCCGTGTCCCCAGAGTCAGGACTAAACATGGGACAGGTCTGCTCTGTGTCCCCAGAGTCAGAACTAAACATGGGACAGGTCTGCTCTGTGTCCCCAGAGTCAGAACTAAACATGGGACAGATCTGCTCTGTGTCCCCAGAGTCAGGACTAAACATGGGACAGGTCTGCTCTGTGTCCCCAGAGTCAGGACTAAACATGGGACAGGTCTGCTCCGTGTCCCCAGAGTCAGGACTAAACACGGGACAGGTCTGCTCTGTGTCCCCAGAGTCAGGACTAAACATGGGACAGGTCTGCTCTGTGTCCCCAGAGTCAGAACTAAACATGGGACAGGTCTGCTCTGTGTCCCCAGAGTCAGGGCTAAACATGGGACAGGTCTGTTCTGTGTCCCCAGAGTCAGGACTCAACATGGGACAGGTCTGCTCCGTGTCCCCAGAGTCAGGGCTAAACATGGGACAGGTCTGTTCTGTGTCCCCAGAGTCAGGACTAAACATGGGACAGGTCTGCTCTGTGTCCCCAGAGTCAGGACTAAACATGGGACAGGTCTGCTCCGTGTCCCCAGAGTCCGGACTAAACATGGGACAGGTCTGCTCTGTGTCCCCAGAGTCAGGACTAAACATGGGACAGGTCTGCTCTGTGTCCCCAGAGTCAGGACTAAACATGGGACAGGTCTGCTCTGTGTCCCGAGAGTCAGGACTAAACATGGGACAGGTCTGCTCTGTGTCCCCAGAGTCAGGACTAAACATGGTTCAGGTCTGCTCTGTGTCCCCAGAGTCAGAACTAAACATGGGACAGGTCTGCTCTGTGTCCCCAGAGTCAGGACTAAACATGGGACAGGTCTGCTCTGTGTCCCCAGAGTCAGGACTAAACATGGGACAGGTCTGCTCTGTGTCTCCAGAGTCAGGACTAAACATGGGACAGATCTGATCTGTGTCCCCAGAGTCAGGACTAAACATGGGACAGGTCTGCTCTGTGTCCCCAGAGTCAGGACTAAACATGGGACAGGTCTGTTCTGTGTCCCCAGAGTCAGGACTAAACATGGTTCAGGTCTGCTCTGTGTCCCCAGAGTCAGGACTAAACATGGGACAGGTCTGCTCTGTGTCCCCAGAGTCAGAATTAAACATGGGACAGGTCTGCTCTGTGTCCCCAGAGTCAGGACTAAACACGGGACAGGTCTGCTCTCTGCCCCCAGAGTCAGAACTAAACATTGGACAGGTCTGCTCTGTGTCCCCAGAGTCAGGACTAAACACGGGACAGGTCTGCTCTGTGCCCCCAGAGTCAGAACTAAACATGGGACAGGTCTGCTCTGTGCCCCCAGAGCCAGGACTAAACATGGGACAGATCTGATCTGTGTCCCCAGAGTCAGGACTAAACATTGGACAGGTCTGCTCTGTGTCCCCAGAGTCAGAGCTAAACATGAAGAGGCAGCATTCAGTTTTTATGCTCCACAAATCTGGAACAAACTTCCAGAAAACTTCAGATCAGCTGCAACTCTCAGTTTTTTTAAATCAAGACTGTAGACTTCTCTATTTGCTGCTGCTTTTCAGTAAACTGCATTGTCACTTCTGTAACTGTAACCGTCTTTTATGTTTTAAATGATCTTTTATCTGTTTTATGTGTCTTTTCCCAATGCTTTTAATGTTTTACGTAAAGAACTTTGAATTACCTTGTAATTGGGTTGTGCTATACAAATAAACTTGCCTTACCTTGCCTTAATTATTTTTGGTACCATTTGGTATGAAACGTCAAACGCTATTAATGTCAACTTACAGGCTCTCCAGCAGACATTTAGACTTGTCTCAGTAGGAAAAGCACATATGAACGATGCGTCAGTCCTAACCAGGACCCTGAAACTGAAGCAGCTAAATGGAACTCAGCTGTTAATATTTGTAATATTTACACCTGCTCATGTATGCACTAAACCATGTCTGGATGATCTGTGAGTGGTCAGAGGGCCCGGCCACCTTTGGCAAGCTTTGAAAATGATTGGGTCTTCATTAAATTGGTGAATTGTCTTACATTGGTTAAAGGTCAAGCTTTATAAAGTTAACAATAAGGCCATCCTGACAGTAGGGGAGTGTCATACTGGTTTCCATCTGATACAGACAGATTTAGTCCCACTGCGTCAGGTGAATGCAGTTACATGGCTTGATACTAAAGGACTGTCACACCACATGGAGCTAATTAGTCAGAAAAGTTGGACATGATTAGTTGAAAGAAGTATTATAAAAGAGATGATTCTGGGATTAAGAAAGTCCAACTTGAAGCTGTAGAGCCTGAGCTCATCAAATATGGGATTTTAATTGAAACATTATTACAGAAGAAATACTTTGCCTAACATGCAAACAGTGAACCAGATGTTTCAACCCGTTACACATACCTGCAGCTGCTCCTTCTCGTTAGTTCGAATGACTTTTAACTCATTGTTAACCACGGTGGTCTGGGTCAAGTCAAGGGAGTCGGTGCGCACCGGAGAGTAAGACGTGGACCGGCCGACCCGTCTGTACAGGCTCATACTGGTCGCGCTGTTGCGGGACGAAGCCATGGACCTGAGCCCCGGGGAGCTCCGAGGAGAGGAGCCGCCCATACGAGAGGAGGAGATGGGGAACTTGGGTGAATCCCCGAAAATCTTCCGATAGGATGACGAGGTGTATCGGTCTCCGTGGTTCATCTTTGCTGTGAGTCAGAAATAAAACTGCGGTGGCTTAAAGAGCTTTGCAGGAGTTTATAGACTGCAGGCTGCAGGTGGAGCGAACCATTTTACGCGCGACGGTTCACGACTGTGTAAAGTGTGTGCAGCGGCGAGGACATTTTGAATTGTTTGTTTTTCTAGTTAAAATGACCAAAACAAACACAGATGCAGTTATAATTACTGATGAATTCACATGTTTCTTTAGTTCTTTCATGTGCGTAAAAGGATGGAACCGTCCACGGAACAGCATCACCACTCTCTATGTTAATACCTGCAGCAGGTTGAACCCTATAGCTGTTTAACACCAGCTAAAGTACAAAGAGGGCTCTATAATGTCAGCGCTATGTGGAAATGTAATTCTCAATTCATTGTGTTTATGTTACTGTATGTTTTATTGTGGTTTGGCGTGAAGACGGTGAAGAAACATTTGTGATCCATCACATTTTGAATGTCCCATGCAGATTGTCAGAAAAGTGCTATGGACAGAAATAGTTGAATGATGGCGTATTTGATCTAATGTACCATAAAAACTTCTGTATTTATTAACATGTGTATCATTTAATTCTTAAATGACAAGTGAATGGTACATTTGTTGGACTATATCTGGCACTGAGTGGATCCAACAGCAGCTCATCAACGAACAGCCCTTCACCTGCACCGGGAGCACCTGATGCCACTGCGGTCCAACAGCGCCTCCTCTCGACCGCTCTGAGCCCTGCGTCTGCTTGACAACGCAGCCTCATTTGTGTTTTTTACATTAAAGGTTGAATAGTAACATCTTTATTAAAGGCTATAATTATAAAAAAAACAACAACAATGGGGCGATTTGAGGGGTACAGAATTAAATATTGCTTTTCCTTAAAAATTTCCTTTTTTTTTTTGACGGGATGACAGTGACTTTCTGTCACGTTCTGGCGTGTAGGGATGTCCGACTGAAGCTTCATGAAGCATTAGTTGTATTTGTTGAGTCCACTAGATGGAGCTCTTGGTTTAAAGAAAAGGGCTCAATGAATGGTGATCCAGTGTTCCCAACCCTTTGTTGAACAGAGAGATCCATCTGATGGAAAGAAAGAAAATGGTTCATGAAGCTTCATTTGGACATCACTAGCGGTCAGCAGTGCATGTTGCCAGGGTTGTCTGTTGTTGCTACAAAAACAAGGAATAATTTTGAGTTGAGAGCTAGCTAATTTACACACCACTCAAAGAAAGACTTCAAGTTAAAGTCTGGCTAACGTTTAATACTGTTGTGAAATTAATTGATCAGTCCAAATGAGTCGTTACCCTGTGTGATTCATCACTGACATGGAGCAGGCTGATCGCTGACACACTCAGCAACAAACCTGGCAACCCGACTGCTGGAATTATGTTTTGTTGTTGTGACTGTGATCTTAAGACACTAGATGGCGGTGTTCTGCTCATTCTCCATATTCAACCTTTAAATTAAATGAATTACAGTGTAGCCTACAAATTACACGTGATTCCTGTTGACTGAATGAGTGAAAGAAAAGCCCGTTAGTGTCTGTGCTGCTGCAGGAGACACACACACACACACACACACACACAGACGTGTTAAGTGTGTAAAGTGAAGCAGCAGTGATGAACACATAAACACACTGTTGTTGTCCCAGCTGTGTGTTGAACAGTCTCCAGAGTGTAAAAAGACTGTGTCCCGCTGTGTTGCTCAGGCTGCACTACAGCGTCTATTCACAGGCGCGATCCCACTACTGAGCGGCACGGGGGCTTTGACCTGCTCCGTGTCCGACCTGGGCCGGTGCACCCATAGATATAAAGAGTAGATGCCGCATCGAACGTTGGGCCGCGAGAAATGCGGCCGCCATCTTGGATCGGTCCTTCTCCCAGATCAGTTCTTTAGTGACTCGTTGAGCCTCTGAGTTGAGCAGCAGAAGGACCAAGATGCCAGAGCACTGTGCAGCGTATTCCTGCTCTAATCTAATATTACAATATTACAATTCATAATCAGTACGGTACAGTACAATTTTAAACAATTATACATAAATCCATGCATTTTTTAATGTTATAGTGACTCCCTCAGGCTGTGGCAGGTAGATACATATTTAGCTGCCAGAGGAGCTGCTGTCCCTTATTATATTATTATTATCTTGTCACAGTAGAGGCGTGGAGATTAGCCTCTGTGGGAATGTTAGTTAATTTACCCCCCGGCCAGATGTGTGTGTGCAAGCCTGTGTGTGTGTGTGTGTGTGTGTGTGTGCCTGTGTAGATATGAAAGGAGAAGCAGGGAGGAGAGGGGTTGTCGTACATGTGGTCTAGTGTAAATGGTTGCACATTTCCAGCATTAGGTCAGCGGAGGATGTGCTGTGGTTTCATGAGAGGAAGACACTTCAGAGACAGTTCATCTCAGGTCACCTCAGATATTCTCAGTTTTGTTTTTTTAAATATTGAACATGACATTGACATGAATTATGAGATCATTTTTCATGTCATGTCACTTTTTTTTTTAAAGTTTAGACTATCAAAGGAGAAGTGACAGAATCTGACCAATATCCTTTGCTGTTAAACTGTTTCATCAAACAGGAGCAACATGATGTGGGCTTTATTATAAAGAATGAATCAGAGATTTAACATGTATTTCCACTCTGTGCCCGATATTCTCACAGCTGAACTAAATGTTCCATACATTTTTACTTGGTTCTCCACATCTCCACTTAAAGCAGCACGAACGTCACATGTTTGTAAAGCAGAGCTGATGAGTCCAGGCTTTTTTAGTTCAGTTGTACCAGAGAAGTTGAAACAGTCTGAAAAGAAAAAATCATACATTTATTTAACTAAGGAAAAATCTTAAATGGTTTGTATAATTTAAAATGGATATTACTGAACTATGCCCCGTGTTTTTGTTTGCACATTAAATACAATTACTACATAAATAAAATATGCAATAAAGAAGACATTCACATAATTAGACCTTGCCTAAAAACAAAGGACACCGTCATTTTAGATACTATACAAAGTACTCCTCCAACATCACTGTCTTTACCAATTAGAGCTACACTCTCATTGGTAACTGTGCAAGAACAAAACAGTGTGAAAATGATCGATTTAACAAAATGTTATATATATTTTTATACCACACACACACTCGCTCAAATGTGGACCCTCCCTCTCCTCACGACTATGCGACTGGCAGAGCACGGATCATTTCTGAATATTTATTAACATATAGGGTTCGGCTCTTGGTTTTTTTAGTGCTTTAAATGGAAGTGTGTCTGTTTGACTTGTATTTAGATGTGTCCAAAATGTCATCTCTCTCTCTGACCTAATTGTATTGATACTCTTGATTTATATGTATTTTAATTTTCTCTGAGTGTGTGTGTGTGTGTGTGTGTGCTTGCGTGTGTGTGTGTGTGTGTGTGTGTGTGTGTGTGTGTGTGTGTGTGTGTGTGTGTGTGTGTGTGTGTGTGTGTGTGTGTGTGTGTGTGTGTGTGTGTGTGTGTGTGTGTGTGTGTGTGTGTGTGTTGTGTGTGTGTGTGTGAGAGAGAGAGAAAGAGAGAGAGTGAGTGAGAGAGAGATTTATGTATTCATGTATGAAATATAGCCTATTAATACTCTATAAATGATTTCTATTGTTGTGTTTATATTTATAGTGTTTGTAAAACACCTATCATACATCACATATATCATATATCAGAATATTCTATTACTGTTAATCCCACTGTGAATATTAAAATACGCTGAACCGTGTCCTGTCCTTACACTGAGTGGAGCGGGCGACCGGGCCAAGATGGCGGCTCCACCGCTCGTCAGCGCCAATAGGCCCAACGTTCGATGAGGCGTCTACTCTTTATGTCTATGGGTGCACCCCTCCTTAGACGACCTGGTGGTCCCGAGCTCCCCCAGGAGCACCATATCGATACCGAACTTAGTGCGGACACCCGATCGACACAGTCCGCTGCAGCTCAGAGCTCCTGAGCTCAAACGGTCCTCCAGCCTCAGCCTCCCGGTGACTTGGATTACAGACGCGCGCCACCGCACCCGGCGAGGGAGGCGTTCATTCAGAGAGACTTTGGCTTTTACTAAGGTGACGTCATCAGGGAGCGCGCTCCAGCGGCGCCTGGTGGCGGAAATGAAAGGTGCAGCTACAGTGATGGAGGCTGATACTGGTGCACAGATGGAGCTCCAGACTCTTTCCAGCTGTGACAGTCAATAACAAGGCAATATATGGAAGAGATTTCACCGGACATGGAACAATATATGGGGACACAGAAATTCACAAATAAATATTAATTCAGACTTAATAGATTTTTTTTGTGGAAACGCAATACGTTCATTCCGTACCCCTCAAAACGCCCCGTGGGTGCATATTATTATAATTTTTAAATATGGGTTTTAATGGAGATTCTACATCTTCAACCTTTAATGTAAATCCTCTTAGTTACAGACTTTTCCACCAGTCACCTTAGTGAAAGCCAAAGCCTCTCGGAATGAGCGCTTCCGTCGCCGGGTGCGGTGGCGCGCGCCTGTAATCCAAGTCACCGGGAGGCTGAGGCTGGAGGACCGTTTGAGCTCAGGAGCTCTGAGCTGCAGCGGACTGTGTCGATCGGGTGTCCGCACTAAGTTCGGTATCGATATGGTGCTCCTGGGGGAGCCCGGGACCACCAGGTCGTCTAAGGAGGGGTGCACCGGCCCAGGTCGGACACGGAGCAGGTCAAAGCCCCCGTGCCGCTCAGTAGTGGGATCGCGCCTGTGAATAGACGCTGTAGTGCAGCCTGAGCAACACAGCGGTACACAGTCTTTTTACACTCTGGAGACTGTTCAACACACAGCTGGGACAACAACTGTGTGTTTATGTGTTCATCACTGCTGCTTCATCACTGCTGCTTCACTTTACACACTAAACACGTGTGTCTGTGTGTGTTTGTGTGTGTGTGTGTGTGTGTTTTGGCCTGCAGCGCCTCCACCAGGAGGACACGAGACATGACTAGAATTTCCAACACACAGTGTAATGAAATGTGCTAAAGAAATAAAAAAATTCCATCACTCTGTCTCTCTCCCACATGTCTGTCATTACTCATCAAACATCATAAACATACTCACTTTTCATATCACGTTATAGAAAACAATTGTACAGCACTTGTTCTTATGTCCTAGTGTCAGTATCAGGGGTGCAGATCCCATAACGACACAGAAGTGATTTTTATTTTCGTATGCAGCTCATTGCCACCATAAATCACAACTACAGGGATTCATGTTTTTCAGAACCCCGGGATCTGCACCCATGGCCAGTATGAAACTGTCCAATTGTCCTATGTGTTTTTGTAATGTTAAATTACAATGATGAAATCAAATCAGTATCGAATGCCCAAACAAACAATAAAAACACTCTATTGCATGCCCAGTGAGCTTTATTGTCACTGTGAGAAATGTTATATAGTGGGTTTCTCTGAGTGTAAGGTGTGACTCTAGAATTTCTTTCACATCACAGTAGTTGCAAAGAAACAGCTTTCTAATGCAATTTCAGTGCAAGTGATGGGGAGCAAGATCCACAGTTCTTGTTCCATCCATAAATGACTTGTCCAGTCAGATTGAAGTTAATGTGAATCTTCAGCGTCGGAATGAGACAAAATGAACTGGATGTCTTTGTTATTTTAGGACCAAATGGCTGCTTTTGATGGAATGTGGTCATCATTGTTCTTTGTACGCTCAGGTTGGACAGTCAGCATTGTCCAACAGGCATATTCTGTTTTATAAGGTTGTCCTTGGCTTCCATCTTACCCATGGATCTACATCTTACTATAAGGATGCAAGTTAATGTCTTTGCTTGCAGGACTTATTCCTTCTAACCGTCCCTGAAGTTCGTACTGAACTGGGAACACTGGTGTTTAAGTTTGCTGCTCCATGAGCCTTGAATCAGTTACAAGACCACCTGAATTTCCAAGAGCTGGTTGAACAGGACACATTAAAGCTATTGTCAATGACTCGGGACCGGACACATCTGCTGTAGATGTTTCAAATGTTAAATAATATTTTGATATCTTATAAGTCTGTGATTTGCTCTTTGTTTCCATTTTTAAGTGTTTGCTATATGTCTGGACTGTATTATTTGTGCTGCAGCGTGTCTTTACTAGCCTTGTGAGACCATCCTGATCTCTGAGCTCCATAGTGTTTAACTCTCAGATCAGTCTGGTAAAGTGCGACGAGAAAAATATGGAGCCGTTTGCCAAGCGAACGGTTTTGAGGCGGGTTTAAGTGTGACACAATGAGAGGCGACTGTTCAGTGTTAGCAACATGGCTGCTTACACGGATGAGATGAGCGCAGCTATGGAGCAAGTCTGATCAGAGTTAGAGAGGATCTAAAAGAAGAGCAAAAAACAGCACTGGAGGCTTTTCTCTCAGCAAATATCCCTTTCCTTTACCGACATGTTGTTTACTTTCTGAGCTTTGCCTCGATGCTGTTAGTCCGTCATACGCTTTGCTGATCTGATTGGTTGATTTGGCCTGTATGTTGGTGAGACAGATGGTTTATCCAATCAGCAACCAGTATTTTCACCCCTTCCCAAAAGATCTCCAAATGAGAGTTCCCAGAAGGATATGCTAAGAAAGTGAGAACTATGGGAAACAATCCATTTGGTGGAGTTAGGTTATGTTTTGGCCAGGACACTGGATCTTTCACTCCTTGTTAAATAAAGGTTTAATAAATAAATAAATAAATAAATTAGTGATCATCTTGCAATGGGATCACACATGCTGCAACGCCAAAATGGGACAGGGGTGTAAATTAGTGTGGAAACGGCTCCTTAGGTACTTCCTACCCCCCTTCTTTCGGTGTCCTACAACCATTTTTTTCTAACTCAGCCTTCATTTTATGTGAATTACATGCCTGTAAAGTTTCGTGACTGTATCTTGCAAGGTTGCGACGCTATCGGGGCGACAAAATCTGTCCACAGACAGACAGTCTCCAGGACCACAGGTTGCCATGATGACACACACACACACACAAACACACACACACACACACACACACACACACACACACACACACACACACACACACACACACACACACACACACACACACACACACACACACACGTTACTGTTGCAGCTGGAAAATGTTCAGTGACATGTTATGAGCAGATAGAACCCACAGAACAGATTTCATATCTACGCTGAGTACATCAGGTTCTTGCTGCAGCACAGTAAGTTTGTACCTCTACTCTTGTGGTAGGCCTATCATATTGGCCTTGATCTTATTTTTAGTTTCACGAAAGCAAGAAATCATTCAGGGAAAAACATTGATCAAAATCCTGTTGACTTTCGGTGAATGTGAAAGTACATGTGACGGTGACAGTGAATGTGACGTGAAGAGAAGACTAATGTGGGAGAGCCTGTGTGACCTGATAAACTGGTAAGATGCGACCTCATCGCTGCGTTTAAATGAGCAGGAGTGTGTCTACAGCTGCACTTTGGAAAGCCTGGGAGGATGGAGCTGCCACTGTTGGTGTTTGTCCTGGTGTCTCTCTGCAGAGGAGAGGCTCCAAACTCTTGCCGTGGAACATGCCCTGAATTCACAGCGGTTGGGAATTTCCAGGTAGGTTTCTGAGCACACGCACACACACACACACACACACACACACACACACACACACACACACACACACACACACACACACACACACACACACACACACACACACACACACACACACACACACACACACACACACACACACACACACACACACACACACCATAAGTACAGTGTGCTCTTTGTGTAGTGAAAGTGTTTAATGTTGCTGTTGTCTACAGGGTTTTGAGGAGCGTTTGTATCATGCCTCTGAGTGGATTACCACAGAGATAGAAGGCACAGGAACATCTGAGTTCCTTGCTGCGCATTCACGGCTGAAGAATGTTGCAGGTACGTCATGAGGAAACTTTTGTTTTTGTTTTGTTTTGCTGATCATTTGAAGCATTCCAGTGCAATGCATGTGCTTTAATTAAACAAGTAAAACTGGGATATAACACGAAAATGAAATGTTAGCAGCTTATAATATGTTGTTCACTAATCAATACAGTCATTTTACTAAAGAACAGAGCATCAGCTAAGACATTTCACTGCAGTGATTCACAATATGGATGACTATTGGACACACCCTAAGCAAACAATAGTCAGAACAAAACAACTATCTTTGCATTTAGTTGTCATTGCAACTCAAGTGTTGCTCATCAAGCCAAGATCTCATTTAACTGAAGAACAAAATGGCTGAGAATCTAATTGCTGGGCAATGAAATATGGTCTTGTTGTGGTTTTTTCCATGTAAAACAATGTAGCTGGTTGTCCTTCAAAAGATGTTAAATGTGTTTTAACTTTTCCCTCTCAGAACTGTGGAAGTGTGTTCAATAATGACCTTCAGTTCTACAAGTTTTGTCTTGAAGAGCTGTCTTGAGTTCATCCAAGTTTTCTACAAACGTCATTTTGAGAGTTTTGTCACCGTTGACACCATGACAAACCAGTATGGTATCCTTAGAAACTTCCCTGTAGTGCCACACAGATTTATACATATGCTTAATCCATTCTGTACCATGGTGGTCTTTCAGATTCTCTTGACTCCTTGCCGGTGCTGATTACTGTCACAAATGAACATAAGTTCCTGTTGTCCTGGTTTGTTCCTCCTGGCACAAAGAAGCCTGAAAGCACGGATCAAGTCACACTGCAAAGCAGACCTGAAGGCACAGTCTATGTCAGGTGAACACTGCACACCTACTTTTATCCTTCATTTCATCTCACAGTCATTAGACACTTTAATTGTGTAGCTATTTTTTTTTACAGTTTACAAGCTACCAAATAGTAATAAGACAAAAGTGAGACTTGGACTCGTGAGTAACCAGCATGAGTTATGACTTAGACTTCTCTTTATTGATCCCTCATTTTGATCCAGCTTAGAAGCAAACCTCCCAGTTGTTTAGCCTCTTTTTGGTGTTTTCTTTCTCTTTGCAGGGTGACGTACCTCTCTCCGGCTTTGTGTCTCTTTGTGCTCAATCTGTGTCTCTGCAGTCTTTTGCATCTCTCTGGGGTGTTTTTTGCATCTTTTAAGTTGCTTGGTGTATTTTTGTGGTTGTTTTGAGTCTCTTTGTAGTTGTTTTGAGTCTCTTTGTAGTTGTTTTGAGTCTCTTTGTGGTTGTTTTGTGTCTCTTTGTGGTTGTTTTGTGTCTCTTTGTGGTTGTTTTGTGTCTCTTTGTAGTTGTTTCAGTCTCTTTGTAGTTGTTTTGAGTCTCTTTGTAGTTGTTTTGAGTCTCTTTGTAGTTGTTTCAGTCTCTTTGTAGTTGCTTTGAGTCTCTTTGTGGTTGTTTTGTGTCTCTTTGTAGTTGTTTTGAGTCTCTTTGTAGTTGTTTTGAGTCTCTTTGTGGTAGTTTTGAGTCTCTTTGTAGTTGTTTTGAGTCTTTGTGGTTGTTTGTCTCTTTGTGATTGTTTTGAGTCTCTTTGTGGTTGTTTTGAGTCTCTTTGTGGTTGTTTTGAGCCTCTTCATGGTTGTTTTGTCTCTTTGTGGTTGTTTTGAGCCTCTTTATGGTTTTTTGTCTCTTTGTGGTTGTTTTGGGTCTCTTTGTAGTTGTTTTGAGTCTCTTTGTAGTTGTTTTGAGTCTTTGTGGTTGTTTGTCTCTTTGTGATTGTTTTGAGTCTTTGTGGTTGTTTGTCTCTTTGTGATTGTTTTGAGTCTCTTTATGGTTATTTTGAGTCTCTTTGTAGTTGTTTTGAGCCTTTGTGGTTGTTTTGTCTCTTTGTGGTTGTTTTGAGCCTCTTTGTGGTTGTTTTGTCTCTTTGTGATTGTTTTGAGTCTCTTTGTGGTTGTTTTGTCTCTTTGTGGTTGTTTTGAGCCTCTTTGTGGTTGTTTTGTCTCCTTTGTGGTTGTTTTGTCTATATGTAATTGTTTTGAGTCTCTTTGTGGTTGTTTTGTCTCTTTGTAGTTGTTTTGCCCCTTTTCATATATGTTGTGAATGTCTTTGTTTCTTTGACTTTGTGGCCTTTTTATGTCTAGTGGTATTCTTTCTGGGTATCTTTGTAGTTGCTTTGTGTCTTTGTGGTTGTTTTGTCTCTTTGTGGTTGTTTTGAGTCTCTTTGTAGTTGTTTTGAGTCTCTTTGTGGTTGTTTTGAGTCTCTTTGTGGTTGTTTTGCCCCTTTTCATATATGTTGTGAATGTCTTTGCTTCCTTGACTTTGTGGTCTTTTATGTCTAGTGGTATTCTTTCTGGGTATCTTTGTAGTTGCTCTGTGTCTTTGTGTCTTTGTGTTTCCCTTTTATGTCATTTTATGTAATTTTATGTCTCTTTATATTCTTTTTTCTCCTCTTTGTAGTCTTTTTATGTCTCTTTGTGGTAGTTTTGCCTCTTTTTTATATTTGTTGCGGGCATATTTGTGTCTCTTTGTCTGTGTAGTCTTTTTTTTGTGCTCTTTGTAGTGTTTTTTTTGTTTTTTTGAGGTCATTTGCTTCACTTTGTAGTTAGTATGTGTCTGTTCAACTGACACTAGTCAGGAGGCCAGCTCAGTAAACCGTCCATGCTAAACAGATGTGACCTTTATTGTGTTCAGAATTGACTGTAACTGAAAATTAAATTCACACTCTTCTCACTACTTATCTGAAGATTTATACGATCTGATAATTTTGCATATCTCGGTGATATCAAAAATAAAATGCATGCAAACAAATCAGAGATATCAGAGATAAGGTAAATGTAGAAAAAACATGAACATGAGACACAGCAACCTAAACCTCACAGTGAGTGATGATTTTGACATAGTATTTGATGTAATCTAAATACATTCTTTTCTGTCATTGCTTCCACATCATATAAAAGGGTGTTTGGTGGCACTCCGACCATCGACAGTTGTGAAGAAAATTACAGGAAGCTTTGTGACGACTTGCGTGACACTGGGAAAACCTGTACTGATGACCACGCTTTCATGATGGCAACCTATGATCCCTATGTGGCTTTGACTCACCACAATGAGATCTGGATCGATGGAACCCAGTAGAATGGAGTAACTCCCAATCAAGAGCTCCACTCATGGTAGAGAGCCAAGTATATGTAACATCTCAATCACAGGCACTTTTCACACTTACTGCACAAACAAATTCTGTATTTTATCTCAACTGCAATCCTGCTAAAGTGAACAGACAGCAGAGAAGCTGACAGACATGCTCAGATGCACCTGAGGCACGCTGGAAACCAGTTTCATGAATGTTGTAGCTATTTATCAGCAGCCCTTCCCTCTTTTTACTAACTAGTGATGTCTGGTTGTGTTTAATGTCGTGTTTGTTGTCTGACAATGCTTCCAGTTCCGAACATGTCTGCTGTACACAAACAATAAACTGTTGACAATTTATCTTTGTTTGCAATTGTGGTTAATGTCACACGCCGTTCTTTCCCATCCAAATTTCACCACAGGTCAGGCCTGCAGGAACTCCCCGCCAAAGGTACAAGCTGAACAGATCTAATCACAACGTCTATGTGCTCCTTCTCGGTTAGACTTGGTTAGCTTATTCAAAAGCATGAAAGTGGTCTGTTGTTCATTGTTTGTGGGAGGAGGTTATTGATATGATCTTAATAATCTTATTGTAAATATGTCTTTAGAACAAAAGGTCTTTTTATTTTCACTTATACATACTGGATCTCATTTTGAGAAATAGAGTATACATTTATAGATATGTGTATATTACACGGTACTTATTGCTCAGAACTGGGGAAAAAAGTGATAAGCTAAATATTGATATCTTGGTATTATATTGAATATTATAGGAGGAGCACCTCATCAAACAGGAACCCAGGACCAAGCATCAACTGACTACAACCAAAGGAATATTTTTTCATTTTCAAACGCATATGTTTTGCTACGTTCACGTCTGGTGTCCACACGGCTCTGGCGCTTCCAAACCCCTAAAACAACAATGTTTGGGAACGATGCTGACCCCATTTTAGTTTGAAAACAAGGATGCAAAAACCCAAGTTCATTTCCTATCTGGGTCTTCTTATCAGCCACTGTCAGTCTTATCAGTTACACCAGATACCTTTTGTAACTTCATCCTTCTTGTGTGGGTAGGCCACTCCCATCTCTTTGCCAGGGCTCCCTCCAGTGATGAATAATGCTCCCTGTACCTCTCTGATATGTTGCTGTATTTGCTTTGAAACAACTTCCTACCGGCCCCCTTTACCAGCTTTTACTTACAGTCACAGTTTCAGTTCCAGTACAACATGAAGATGTATCAAGTGAGAAGTGGTGCTTCATTTTATGTGTAGCGACTCTTCTCATGCTACTACTAAAATAGACGTTTTAATGCCTTCCCCGTACTGCCCGAGCTAATCAGTGTTAGCCACGTCTGGCTGTTAGCGACTTTCCCAGTCTTCTCCCCTAAGAGTTCATACATGAAACAAAAACTGTCTCATGGGCTTATTTTATGTATTTAAGGGCAGAAAAAGACCATGGGGGTATTTTGCACCGGAATTACACTTTAAGAGTCTTCACCACAGAACAAACGCCCACCATCAGCAGAGGCTCAGAGAAGCTACCCCCATGGGGACAGACATTTGTCTCCCAGAATGCATCACTCGCAGGTAGAGCCCCAAAAGCTCAACACACAGTAAGCATGAATTAGCAACATAAAGGGGAAACACTTGACTGGAATAGGCTGAGGAGGGAAACTTTTTTCTGATGCCTCCCAGTAAACACTCACTTGGTGACCTGTAGGTGTGGTTAAAACTGTATTTGGTAGAAAGCAAAAGACTTGTAGGTACCTGGATGCCTTAAATAGGTTCAAGTTGAACTGTTGTTCTATCATTTCAGTGAAATGTGTAAAACACTGTTGACCTTGTTCAGAGAATGAACCAGAGGACTGACCTCCATCAACTCAAATAAACGTCCCAGTTGGGAGCCCCAAGGAAGCCTGACCTGCCTCCATCATTGTAGCTGCACCTTTCATTTCCGCCACTAGGCGCCGCTGGAGCGCGCTCCCTGATGACGTCACCTTAGTGAAAGCCAAAGCCTCTCTGAATGAGCGCTTCCCTCGCCGGGTGCGGTGGCGCGCGCCTGTAATCCAAGTCACCGGGAGGCTGAGGCTGGAGGACCGTTTGAGCTCAGGAGCTCTGAGCTGCAGCGGACTGTGTCGATCGGGTGTCCGCACTAAGTTCGGTATCGATATGGTGCTCCTGGGGGAGCCCGGGACCACCAGGTCGTCTAAGGAGGGGTGCACCGGCCCAGGTCGGACACGGAGCAGGTCAAAGCCCCCGTGCCGCTCAGTAGTGGGATCGCGCCTGTGAATAGACGCTGTAGTGCAGCCTGAGCAACACAGCGGGACACAGTCTTTTTACACTCTGGAGACTGTTCAACACACAGCTGGGACAACAACAGTGTGTTTATGTGTTCATCACTGCTGCTTCACTTTACACACTAAACACGTATGTCTCTCTCTCTCTCTGTGTGTGTGTGTGTGTGTGTGTGTGTGTGTGTCCTGCAGCAGCACAGACACTAACGGGCTTTTCTTTCACTCAATTTGACGGAAAAGAGAAATCCTCCAGGAACCAGGATCACACATAGGCCTTTAGTATAGAGTGCTGCTAAACTGTTCTCATATGTATAATCCGAAGAATCCAAAAATGAATAAACCCCCTTTATTATCCATTATATATATTATTATAGGTAAACCGGGGTAAGATAGCCCCACACAGTCTATTTTCTTTTCAAATAAATACAATCTGAATATCAATATAACTTAAATAAAGACATTCAGAGGGTAGGTCTAATTAAATCAAAGCAGACTACAAGTTTATTTTAAATAGGCTTCTGACACATAATGGGGGGACGGAGGTTGTCTCCCCCCATAAGTATTGGTTTTGTTATTTTTTTGTTCAAACTAATGGTTAACCCTCTATCTTATTCTCATACTATATTAAAAGAATGAAAAGTTTGTGTATGTTTGTCCTAAAAAAACACAGAGGATAATTGATGGTTGTGGTTTCATTGTCAAGAGATGTCAGATAAGTGAAACATGTTCAGGTTTAATTGTTCTGCAGTCACTAAACTTACATCCACATCTGGATCAGTGGAAAACGTTTGCTGAACTGTTTATGATGTTTTCAACACAACAGAGGAATTATTGTCCTGCAGGTGGCAGGTTTACAACCACCTGCCACACAATCACATCTCCCCTCATTCCCTCTCAGCCAATTAGGGCAAAGAAGGTATGAGCATAATGTCATCCAAAGCAACAAGGTCAACCCCGCCCTCTAGTCTTCGCTCAGGAGTCGTCCCAGTCTTTAGTAAAAGTTGGTCGCAGAGGCTTTGGGAATAGGTTTAAAGAAAGTACTCTTGACTGAGAACCTTTAGTGCTCCTTAGGAGTACTGTTAGTGCTAAGGGCGCACTCACACTGTCCATCCGAACCGTGCCCAAGCAGGTTTCACGGAGAAAGTCTAGTTCGTTTGACCAGTGTGAGTGCAACTGTACCGCGCCTAGTTGCGGCACCCTTGCCTGTCACGGCCCGTTTGGGAGAGGTGGGCTTTTGTAAAGCACGTTTGCACATGTACGAGCACGGGCGTGCGCACGTGTACGAGCACGAGGCCTACTGTGTGGTTCTGAGGTCATTTCCTGTGCGCCTGTTTGGATATAGAAAAAAGAAGGAGGGACCATGCTCGGACATTTAAAACAATTGCGGCGAAAGGTTCACGTTGGTGTGGTGCGGAGGTGGAGTGTTTACTGCAGATTTGGTCGATGAAAATATTCAAAAACAGTCGACAAGACGCACAAAAACTCAGAGGTCTATGGAAAGATTTGTAAACAAAGAGACGCATCGCGATGACGTCAATCGATGCGTGTGACGTGTTACGGCGTGATGACGTATATGCAGGCAAGAAGCATTCGCCGAGGCCCAGGTAGTGTGACTACAAACAGGCCCGGGTCGCGGGGGGGGGGACAAGTACCCTAAAGCACGGGGCACGGTACGGATGAACAGTGTGAGTGCGCCCTAAGATCAAATGTTCAGTGAATATGGCCCCTGATGTTCAGTGAATATGGCCCCTGCTGTTTAGTGAATACGGCCCCTGATGTTTAGTGAATACGGCCCCTGATGTTTTGTGAATACGGCCCCTGATGTTTAGTGAATACGGCCCCTGATGTTTAGTGAATACGGCCCCTGGAGGTGAATGGGGTGAAGGAGAGTCGTGTGGATTTTGCACTGAAATGACGACTGACAGCAGCAGAGAAAGAAACAGTTTTAAAGTTTGACAGCAACAATACGATTGGCTGTGATTTAACTGAAAGAGTGAACTCCCATAGTTCAACAGAAGGATCCAATTTAAGTGTGAAAAAACACACCTGAGAGATCTCCCTCTGCTCTATATGTTCTGGTTTTACCAAGACATTCAAGGAGGGATCAGTGAATCTGAAATGATGGCGACCGCAAACATCCTGAGAGGAAGTTGGCCAAGGCAGCAGCAAAGGTCCAGTTAGAATCCAAAGGTTCAGGTCAGATTGGTGGAGTTTGGTGGAGTTTGGTGCGTGGATCTTACCAAAGCATCCTACATTGGAAACTGGAATAGACTGAAGAGGGAACCTTTCTTCTGATGTCTCCCAGTAAACACTCACTTGGTGAACTGTAGATGTAGTTAAAACTATATTTGGTAGAAAGCAAAAGACTTGTAGGTGCCTGGCTGCCTTAAAGACTTCAAATGTTTCAGCCAGATTCAACCTGGTTTTAAACTGCCAGTGCTGGAGGAAACATTCAGATCTATTTCTGCAGTAAAAGAAGCAAAACAACACTTTAAAGAAATGCCGTTACAAATAAAAGCCCTGAATTAAATGTGTTAGTTTGGTAAGTACTATTACCAAACAGTTAGTCAGGCATCACCAGAATAATCACAAATTTGTCGGCTTAAAGACTTGACACATCATTTTTTTTTCTGAGGTATATTATCAACAGTGCAGAGCAAAATGGATAGACCTACAACCAATCAGAGCCATGAAATGTTGGAACACTACCTGACATTTGTACTGAATATGTAGAATGAGCAGAACACCGCCATCTGGTGTCTCAAGATCGTAGTCACGACAACAGGAAATAAGTCCAGCAGTCGGGTTGCCAGGTTGTTCAGACCCGGTCCAGTAGCCTACAGGAGACCGCAGTCCGTTTGAGCCTGCTTGAACCCATCCCGTCCGGCAAATTGCACCATAAAAACAAGTATTGCAGAGGAGTTTGACTGTTCATTAGCCGTTATATGTATTTCTCACCAGTCTGAAGGCTTTTCTGTTACCTGGTTTATGTTGCTTCCCTTTCCCCCTTCCTGGGGTAAATGCTTGGCCTATATTGACTCTGGTTTTTGCCCGTCTCCGGTCACTCAGCTGCTGGGACAAATAAGCAGCTGCAGGATTGGTAAACTCCATTTCACCCAGAGCAGGCCTACAGTAGCTGCACCCAACAACAGGCAACCCTGGCAACCTGAAGCGCCTAACGCTATTAGCTGCTACCATGGAAACAGAATGTGACAGAGTCATTGTCAAACCTGTTAAAAAAAAGTATTCAGACTGAATAATTTTTTTTATGAAAAAGCAATACATTCATTATGTACCCCTCAAAACGCCCCGTGGGTGCATATTATTATATATCATTTTAAAATATAGCCTTTAATGAAGATGCTACCTTTGAAGTAAATCTTCTTAGTTACAGACTTTTCCACCAGTGAACCTCAACACATCACCAGAGTTTACTGGGTTGGTTTCAGTTGAACTGTTGTTCTGTCATTTCAGTGAAATGTGTAAAATACTGTTGACTTTGTTCAGAGTATGAAGCAGAGGACTGACCTCCAGCAACTCAAATAAACATCCCAGTCAAACTGGGAGGGTGGGAGCTCCCAGGAAGCCTGACCTGCCTCCATCACCTTTCATTTCTGCCACTAGGCGCCGCTGGAGCGCGCTCCCTGATGACGTCACCGTAGTAAAAGCCAAAGCCTCTCTGAACGAGCGCCTCCCTCGCCGGGTGCGGTGGCGCGCGCCTGTAATCCAAGTCACCGGGAGGCTGAGGCTGGAGGACCGTTTGAGCTCAGGAGCTCTGAGCTACAGCGGACTGTGTCGATCGGGTGTCCGCACTAAGTTCGGTATCGATATGGTGCACCTGGGGGAGCCCGGGACCACCAGGTCGTCTAAGGAGGGGTGCACCGGCCCAGGTCGGACACGGAGCAGGTCAAAGCCCCCGTGCCGCTCAGTAGTGGGATCGCGCCTGTGAATAGACGCTGTAGTGCAGCCTGAGCAACACAGCGGGACACAGTCTTTTTACACTCTGGAGACTGTTCAACACACAGCTGGGACAACAACAGTGTGTTTATGTGTTCATCACTGCTGCTTCACTTTTACACACTAAACACGTATGTCTCTCTCTCTGTGTGTGTGTGTGTGTGTGTGTGTGTGTCCTGCAGCAGCACAGACACTAACGGGCTTTTCTTTCACTCAACTTGACCGAAAAGAGAAATCCTCCAGGAACCAGGATCACACATAGGCCTTTAGTATAGAGTGCTGCTAAACTGTTCTCATATGTATAATCCGAAGAATCCCAAAATAATTAAACCCCCCTTTATTATCCATTATATATATTATTATGGGTAAACCGGGGTAAGATGCCCCACACAGTCTATTTTCTTTTCAAATAAATACAATCTGAATATCAATATAACTTAAATAAAGACATTCAGAGGGTAGGTCTAATTAAATCACAGCAGACTACAAGTTTATTTTAAATGGGCTTCTGAACACATAAGGGGGGGGGGTCGTCTCCCCCCATAAGTATTGGTTTTGTTATTTTTTTGTTCAAACTAATGGATCACCCTCTATCTTATTCTCATACTATATTAAAAGAATGAAAAGTTTGTGTATGTTTGTCCTAAAAAAACACAGAGGATAATTGATGGTTGTGGTTTCATTGTCAAGAGATGTCAGATAAGTGAAACATGTTCAGGTTTAATGTTGTTCTGCAGTCACTAAACTTACATCCACATCTGGATCAGTGGAAAACGTTTGCTGAACTGTTTATGAAGTTTTCAACACAACAGAGGAATTATTGGCAGGTTTACAACCACCTGCCACACAATCACATCTCCCCTCATTCCCTCTCAGCCAATTAGGTCAACCCCGCCCTCTAGTCTTCGCTCAGGAGTCGTCCCAGTCTTTAGTAAAAGTTGGTCGCAGAGGCTTTGGGAATAGGTTTAAAGAAAGTACTCTTGACTGAGAACCTTTAGTGCTTCTTAGGAGTACTGTTAGTGCTAAGGGCGCACTCACACTGTCCATCCGTACCGTGCCCAAGCAGGTTTCATGGAGAAAGTCTAGTTCGTTTGACTAGTGTGAGTGCAACCGTACCGCGCCTAGTTGCGGCACGCTTGCCTGTCACGGCCCGTTTGGGAGAGGTGGGCTTTTGTAAAGCACGTTTGCACATGTACGAGCACAAGCTTGCGCACGTGTACGAGCACGAGGCCTACAGCGGTTCTGATGTCATTTTATGTGCGCCTGTTTGGATATAGAAAAAAGAAGGAGGGACCATGCGTGGACATTTAAAACAATGGCGACGAAAGGTTCACGTTGGTGTGATGCGGAGGTGGAGTGTTTACTGCAGATTTGGTCGATGAAAATATGACACGACAGTGGTGGGCCTCATCAGGGACAACGACGAACTGGCCTACAGAGAGGAGGTGAAACATCTGGTGGACTGGTGTGACATGAACAATTTGATCCTGAATGTCAACAAAACAAAAGAGATCGTCGTTGACTTCAGGAAAAAACAGCCCAGTCACACCCCCCTCCTCATCAACAACGCCGCAGTGGAGCGGGTCAGTAGCACCAGATTCCTGGGGGTGCAGATCACTGACACTTTGACCTGGTCCCTTCACACCTCTGCTCTCGTGAAGAGAGCACAGCAGCGTCAGCACTTTCTGCGTCGGATGAGAAGTGCATTCCTTCCCCCTCCCATTCTCATCACCTTCTACAAAGGGACAATAGAGAGCATTTTATCCAGCTGCATCTCTGTCTGGTCTGGGGCCTGCAACGCCTCAGACTGGAAACGTGCAGAAAGAGTGGTGAGAACAGCGGAGGGTATCATCTGTACAGCTCTTCCTGCCATCCACGAGACTGCACGCAGACGCTGCCTGACCAGGGCAGAGTCCATCATCAAGGACCCCTCTCACCCCCATCATGTTCTGTTCTCCCTCTGGTAAGAGGTTCAGCAGCTTCAAGAGCAGAACATCCAGACTCCACAACGGCTTCATCCCCCACTCAATAAGACTTTTAAACTCCAAATAACCCCCCCCCCCACACACACACACACTCACTTGTCACTTTACTGGACACTGCGTCACTTTACTTGGACACTATGCACTACCTCATTCCATTCTGTTACTCTCTGTTTATATTCACCGTTCACTGTTTATTTATTATTTATACTTAATATTCTGCTGCTAATACTCACTTCAAACAGCTGTCAACTCTGTCAACTTAGATGCTGTATTATATTTTATTTTATTTTATATTTTATTTGTTGTAGATATGTCTATATCTTGTCTCCTTTTATATTTTATATTTACCTTTTATATTGTATATTTTTTGGTGGTTTCTGGAGCCTTGCAACGGAATTTCGTTTGTATACATGGAAATGTGTGTGAATGACAATAAAGTTTGTCTAAGTCTAAAAGTCTAAGTCTAGATGTGATTAAAACTATATTTGGTAGAAAGCAAAAGACTTGTAGGTACCTGGATACCTTAAAGACTTCAAATGTTTCAGCCAGATTCAACCTGGTTTTAAACTGCCAGTGCTGGAGGAAACATTCAGATCTATTTCTGCAGTAAAAGAAGCAAAGCCACACTTTAAAGAAATGCTGTTACAAATAAAAGCCCTGAATTAAATGTGTTAGTTTGGTAAGTACTATTACCAAACTGTTAGTCAGGCATCACCAGAATAATCACAAATTTGTCGGCTATAAGACTTGACACATCATTTTTTATTTCTGAGGTAAATTATCAACAGTGCAGAGCAAAATGGATAGACCTACAACCAATCAGAGCCATGAAATGTTGGAACACTACCTGACATTTGTACTGAATATGTAGAATGAGCAGAACAGCGCCATCTAGTGTCTCAAGATCGCAGTCACAACAGCAGAAAATAAGTCCAGCAGTGGGGTTGCCAGGTTGTTCAGACCCAATCCAGTAGCCTACAGGAGACAGCAGTCTGTTTGAGCCTGCTTGAACCCATCCCGTCCGGCAAATTGCACCATAAAAACAAGTATTGCAGAGGAGTTTGACTGTTCATTAGATGTTATGTGTTTTTCTCACCAGTCTGAAGGCTTTTCTGTTCCCTGGTTTATGTTGCTTCCCTTTTCCCCATGAGCCGGGTCGTAACAGCTGTTACAGCTAAGTAAACATGAAAGTTATCTTACCGATCAAGGAGAAACATAGATATTTTGAACTCCTTTATCTCAGTCCATGGGGTAAATGCTCGGCCTATAAGGACTCTGGTTTTTGCCCGTCTCCGGTCACTCAGCTGCTGGGACAAATAAGCAGCTGCAGGATTGGTAAACTCCATTTCACCCAGAGCAGGCCTACAGTAGCTGCACCCAACAACAGGCAACCCTGGCAACCTGAAGCGCCTAACGCTATTAGCTGCTACCATGGAAACAGAATGTGACAGAAAGTCATTGTCAAACCTGTTAAAAAAAAGTATTCAGACTGAATCATTTTTTTTATGAAAAAGCAATACATTCATTATGTACCCCTCAAAACGCCCCGTGGGTGCATATTATTATATATTATTTTTAAATATAGCTTTTAATGAAGATGCTACCTTTGAAGTAAATCTTCTTAGTTACAGACTTTTCCACCAGTGAACCTCAACACATCACCAGAGTTTACTGGGTTGGTTTCATTGAAATGTGTAAAATACTGTTGACCTTGTTCAGAGTATGAAGCAGAGGACTGACCTCCATCAACTCAAATAAACATCCCAGTCAAACTGGGAGGGTGGGAGCTCCCAGGAAGCCTGACCTGCCTCCATCACCTTTCATTTCTGCCACTAGGCGCCGCTGGAGCGCGCTCCCTGATGACGTCACCGTAGTAAAAGCCAAAGCCTCTCTGAATGAACGCCTCCCTCGCCGGGTGCGGTGGCGCGCGCCTGTAATCCAAGTCACCGGGAGGCTGAGGCTGGAGGACCGTTTGAGCTCAGGAGCTCTGAGCTGCAGCGGACTGTGTCGATCGGGTGTCCGCACTAAGTTCGGTATCGATATGGTGCTCCTGGGGGAGCCCGGGACCACCAGGTCGTCTAAGGAGGGGTGCACCGGCCCAGGTCGGACACGGAGCAGGTCAAAGCCCCCGTGCCGCTCAGTAGTGGGATCGCGCCTGTGAATAGACGCTGTAGTGCAGCCTGAGCAACACAGCGGGACACAGTCTTTTTACACTCTGGAGACTGTTCAACACACAGCTGGGACAACAACAGTGTGTTTATGTGTTCATCACTGCTGCTTCACTTTACACACTAAACACGTATCTGTCTGAGTGTGTGTGTGTGTGTGTGTCTCCTGCAGCGCCTCCACCTGGAGGACACGAGACATCCCAGCAGTCAATGGAGTAGCACAGACACAGTCAACTTGACGGGGAAGAGAAATCCTCCAGGAAGCACATTTACACATAGGCAAGGCATCTTTATTTATTTAGCGCATTTCATACCAAGGCAACTCAATGTGCTTTACAGAGGACACATTCTTTTTTAAAACAGCATAAAAACAATGAACCCAGTTAAAAATAGGAGCAAGAAGAATAAAAAAGTAAAATTAAATAAAAGCGATAAAGTTTAAATGAAAAGTGTTTTTAACCTGGATCTAAAAGTGCTCACAGTTGGGGCTGATTTCAGATCTGCTGGTAGTGTGTTCCAGTTGTGTGCAGCATCACAGCTAAATGCTGCTTCACTATGTCCAGTTTGAACTCTGTGCTCCATTATCTGACCTGAGTCAGTAGATCTCAGAGCTCTACTGGGTTTATACTCTACTCACATGTCATTCATGTTTTCTGGACCAGAACCATTCACTGATTTGCAAATCAGTAGCAGAACTTTAATATCTTTTCTGTAGCTGACTGGGAGCCAGTGTAAGGTCTTTAGAACTGAGCTGATGTGATCTGATCTCTTTGTTCTGGTTAAAACTCGAGCTGTGGCTGTTTTTTGGGGGAGTCCAGTCAGAAGACCGTTACAGTAGTCCAGTCTATTGGAGATGAAAGCATGAATCAGCTTCTCCTGATCACTTTGGGACATAAAACCCTTCATTCTGGATACCGTATGTACCTTTTCTTAACAGACACAGAGGTTAACTGAATGATTGGAGTTGTCTTTAAGTCAAAGAACACACAGAAATGATCAGAAAGAGCCAAGTCCTTGATAACAACAGAAGTAATGTCAACACCTCTAACCAGATCCAGAGTGTGGCCTTGAGTGCGTGTGGGCCCCTTCACATGTTGGAAGAGGCCAAAAGTGTCAGGAAGAGAACAAAGTTATTTGGCATTTGTGTCCATGTTATTTTCCATGTCAATGTTAAAACCCCCTGTTATGATAAAATAAAGTTGTAGTCAGTGCAGACAACTGACAGCAGTTCAGCCAACTCATCAAAAAATCTTCCCGGTGGTCTATAAATAATCAGGAAGATTACTTTTGTTTCCCCCTTTAGTAAAAAACAGATATTGAAAAGAGCTAAAATCACCAAATATAGTTTCCTTGCTCCGAAATACTGATTTGAAAATGGCAGCAACTCCCCCGCCTTTTTTACCACTTTGACACTTATTCATGAAACTGAAATTAAAACTGGTGCTGCCTGATTAAGAACCACAGCTGCATTCAGTCAGCCATGTTTCACTAAGACATAAGGAGTCTAGATTATAGCTCATCATGATGTCATTTACTAACAAGGATTTGTTGGCTAGTGATCTGATACTGACTAAAGCTAACCTTGCGGAGAAAACAGGAGTCACTGGTGAGTTTCGAGGTTGACGAGCTATACTCAATGGATTAGATTGAATTGAATCCTTTATATTTCTCACCAGTCTGAACGCTTTTCTGTTACCTGTCATCACAGGGATGGAGATGGAGAAGGCTGCCTGAACTCTGACTATTCCCAGGGGAGGACAATTCTTGATATGAGTATTGTAGCCTGGACTCGGCACATATCAGTCAGACTCAATGATATGATGATTCAGAGGAGTCTCCTGTTGGGGCCTGGGGAGATTCCCTTTTTTGGGGATAATCCACTTGTTGGGGTGAAGATGGTGCCATTGCAGGTTCTCTCTGAGTCCGCTGTCCTCCACGGTCAATCCTTATCCCAGCGCCCTCACCGGAGCCCCATCTTAGCTTTTGTTTGGGATTTTCTTGTCTCTTGTCCTTGACAGGGACTGCTGGTGCCTGACGCAGAAAATAAAAAAATGTTGGAACTTAGCAGCTGTACTCCTGACTTGTTAAGGCAAAATCCATCTGCCTTAAAGATTTGCCTGCGTTCCCAAAAGATGTTGAAGTTGTCAGTAAAGTTCACTGATTGAGCAGTACACGTGTCTCTGAGCCCTCGGTTTAGCATCATCAGCCTGCTGAATCTCTCATCTCCTCGCCGAACTGTTGGCACTGAAAAACACTTAAGCATTTAAACACTTAACTTTGTTTATCAGATCATTGAAGTCTTGTTTTGATGTCTCAGATTGTTGCTTCACATCATCAAGGGCTCCTGTGTGGATGATGAGAGACTTAAGGATCTTCCTTGAGAGTAGAGTACCTTGGTGTTTTTCTTGATGCAAAAGCGTGTTTTCTCATTCACAGCTCCGTCACCCACTATCAGAGTTTAAGGTCTATTGTATTATTTATATTTTGTTACACCTTTTAATTGATTTTATATTGCCGTTTTTAATTGTACTTATTACTGCTACTGTACTTGCCAAATGAATACAAAGACAATAAAGGCTATTCTATTCTATTCTAAATATACAAACTTAGAGTCACTTTTCCTTCTTCCTAACTCTGCATTCCTCAACACCACAGAGGAATTATTGCCATGGTGGAGGGGACAGGTTTACGACCACCTGCCACACGATCACACGTCTCTCCTGGATCGATGTCTGGACACATGTGCAGAAGACCTCCAGTGCAGACCAGGCATGCACAAACATTATCTTCTACATTCCCAGTGTAGAAGAGAGGAGAGGACATGCTGCCAAATAAAGAAGACGGACTAGCACTGTTGTATTTCTCTATCTGTAGCTCTATATAGTGAATTCATGCACATTTATTTTGTGTTGCATTACTGGATTGATTTGGAAAAGGAAGCCTACAGAAGCAAACTGAAACATTTCAGAGTCTTTTCAGAATCAGAATCAGAATCAGAAAACCTTTAATGTCCCGCAGACGGGGGAATTCTTTTGTCACAGCAGCAAGAGAATATGACAAAATAAGATAAGAAATAGCAAAAATAGATTAAAAAAAAATAGCAAAAATAAGCAATAAAGTTAAATTTAAAAAGGGAAGAAATAGAAATAGACATATATACATATTCACATGATGTAGTGCAGTTGTTCTTGTTTTGTTTGTTTGTAAAAAATGTGATATGGAGTGAATTAATATGATTATATAAGTCCAAATAGTGCAAAAAACAGAAGTGCCCATAGTACACACACAGACACACACACACACACACACACACACACACACACACACACACATATACATTGGCAACGGCGTTTTCTGTTGGGTCAATTCTCTCATTGATTACTCATGTGAACTAATGTGTTTTTTGTGATGCACTTCCCCTCGATTGCCAGTAGAGGTCGATGCAAATCGAGAGTTTTCTTAATATTTGACATGTAATCGAATCCTGTGTATAACTGTATATGAGTCCAAACACCGTCGGGTCCTTTTGGGTGGTGGAGGAGCTGTGTGATGTGAGGGGCTGCAGCCAGGTGCAGGGCTGGAACAAAACAGCCTGAGATAACATATCAGAAAACAGACTTTCAGTATGCTTCCTGTATGAACTATTTCAAGGTGCGTGTGTGTGTGTGTGTGTGTGCGTGTGTGTATGTGTGCCCTGCTGTTCACTCAGACACACCTGGAGCCAGGGCCGGAGTGGGACTCATTTTCAGCCCTGGAGTTTCATACCTCAGACCGGCCCACTTTAGATCACGACCTATTATATTAAAATAATGTAATTATAACTTTACATGTTAAGCAAACAATAGCGCACTGTTCTCTAAAGCCTTGTAATTCCTACTGTAATTCTTACTATTACTAATGATCAAAAGTATAACTGGCCACTACTATCATTGGGGCAAAGAAAGTGGTTTTATTGGAACTGATGCTTGCTTGTTCACACACTAGCTCACCTGTTTCTTCCTCACCACTGGCTCCTGGCTCTGCCTCTGACTCTAAATCATAAAAATGTTCATAAATCTCGTCACAAATCTCCCCTTTTTCAAGTCAAAAATTCAAGTCAGTTTCATTATTGCAGTGCTGAATCCTCTATCATCATCAATTGCAATCTGGGTCCAATCAGCTCTCGTTTACATCTTCATGCAGTGTTTGGTTTGTTTACAGCCTGCGTGCAACGTGATTCCCGGCCAAACGTTAGCGATTGGTTATGGCAGATCCAGAGTGGCACTGGGCAGATCCAATAGTTTTAAATTTCAACAGACACCTGCCTTCCAAGTTAGTTAAAGTCTATCAATTGAGTAGGTCCAGACTCTCTGTGCAAATGAAATGAAGTACGAGTCTGGTAGGACCAGGCTAGGTCTAAACCATACTCTTCATTATCTCATCTCATCTCATCTCATCTTCATCCGCTTATCCTGGATCAGGTCTCAGGGGCAGCAGCTTTAGCAGGGGACCCCAAACTTCCCTTTCCCGGGCCACATTAACCAGCTCTAACTGGGGGATCCTGAGGCGTTCCCAGGCCAGTGTGGAGATATAATCTCTCCACCTGGTCCTGGGTCTTCCCCGAGGCCTCCTCCCAGCTGGACGTGCCTGGAACACCTCCCTAGGGAGGCGCCCAGGGTTCATCCTTACTAGATGATCCTGAACCACCTCAATATTCACTTAATGAGCAATCCTACCTGCACACTCTGGACCTGTGGGCTGATGGCTGGTGCTTGGTGATGCATCTTGTATCTGAGGGGCTACAAATCCCCTAAAGTTTGTGGCCAGTTATGTGGCGTTGCATCATAATATTATTTAAATTATGTAACGTTAGGTTAGACAGGCTATAAGAAATTATTATGCCAATTATTAGTAACATTCAGGGTTGCCACGGTATGCGGTATTACCAGTGGTTGAGGCCAACACCGAGTTATTTTGTATTATTTTTTTCCAGTAATAAAAAAAAAAATCCGGTCTTGTGTGGAACGCGGAAGACCGGTTCCACACAGCAACGCCGGTAAACAAACCCCGCGAAGCCCAATCCCTACGAGAGCTCCCCGTGCTACGGCCATCCGGAGGCGCACAGAGCTTTTGGCCGTGATATTATATATAAAATTATATTATACTATTATATGATCGTTATAAGACGCTGTCACCGAGAATTTGCGCGCTGCCAGACGCTGTCACCGAGTGTGAGAGGAGAGTTGCCGATTTTTGCACATTTGGCTGCATCTGTCTCCAGGGCTTTTCTCTTTTTAATCCTCGCTTTTTCTGCGCCACCCTTGCTCTTTTTATTTTCCATTTTGGGTTTTTATTTTCCTTGTACATCTGTGGTTGGAGCTAGGCAAACACCACTGAAGTGTGCGGACTAGTGCACGACACGTACGTTACATCAGGCTGCGTCTGCGTCTGTGTCTTGTTGGTGGCCGTGCCCTTAACCTGCGTCCGCGTCCCAGTTTCATTGGCATGATCTAACAGACCGCCAGCTCCCTGATATGACCAGCGAGAATGTAATTATAGCGGTAACAGCATACACGTGATCCCCACTCCACTCAGTGCCATGACTGAACACCGGCACAAAATAAATAAAAATAATAATTGAACACCGGCCCTCGCGGCCCAAAAGTCAGACCGGCCCACCGGGAATTGTCCCGGTCCTCCCGATTAGCCACTCCGGGCCTGCCTGGAGCTGTCGGGTTAGATGAAGAGCTGTGCAAAAACCAAATCATTGATGAAGATGTAAGCATACAGCACACTCCTACATTCATGGCATGCTGCAGGCCAACCCTGATTTTCATGCCTATCATTTTTTCGAAATTCTTGAATGATATGAGTGTGTTTTTTGTGCCTGTGGTTCAGTTCATCTTTTACATCTACGCATTAGTTCCGGGAGTTGGCGTCCCTTTAAACCGCACACAGCGGCACTGTGGAGGGCTGCGTGACTGTTAGCCACCGGACCCGCTTCCGCACGAGCGCTATTGGCCGCCACCGCGGTGTGGGCGGGACACGACGCTCTGACTCACCTCTGAGTCACTGCACGACATGTCTGTCACACACTCTGCCTGCTGATGCGTTCAGGTACTGTCGGAATACAATTTCATTTTAAACTGGCGTCAAATATATATATATATATATATATATATATATATATATATATATATATATATATATATATATATGGGTTATATATGTAGGGACTTCTCATTTTTATGCTTTTAATGTAAAGCACTTTGAGCTTTTTTTGTATGAGTATGAAACCCTGCAAATAAAGTTTATTATCCTTATTATATATCCCTACTAAAGAGAAATAACTCAGAATAACCCAGATCATGGGTAATGTGTATGTCTACATTATTCTATGATGTTCATACATATGCATATGTTGCTTTGGCTGAAAAGAATATGCCAGGCGATATTTAGCCTATAGCTCATTTAATAGGACGTGTATAGAACTGTCAAAATTATTTACCTGGCCTAAAATTTTCCCCTTACCTGCTGGTAAAACTTACATTAGCTTACCAATGCAAGTCCCCCTCCTTTCAAATAAGTGTTGTTCTTCTGTTTCTCTCCTCTAAAATAGAGACTTTAAGCAGCAACGGTTGATGGGACAGGGACTGCCTTGAAGAAACATTACAATGGGTTCTTGATGTTGTAGCTCAACTGTCTACGGTAGAACGACTGGTTTGCCGTACCGACTACAACGGCAACCTGTGGGAATGTTTCCGGAACGCCGCAACTGCCTCTTCGGCCGTCGCTGCTTTTAAGTACCTGATGTCTGACAATGACTATAGTGACTTGTATCCGAGCAAAGTTTGTCACTAGAGAGGTGTTTTCACATTCCTCTCCTGAAGGAGGACATGTCTCAAATGTTAAGATGTGAAACACTATTCGCCAGGGGAGCAACTTCGACACCACACCGGCAAAGAAACCTGAAACCTCCTACTCAGAGTGGACTGTCAGTACAGAGAGAAAACACACTGTCATCATAGCCGTCAGTCACTGACAGTTATAAGCTAACAAGGTAACAAACAACAGAAACTAAGAAAAGTTGCTTACTACATTTAGCATTCTGATATGTCTGCTAGTCGACCATTTTAGTGGACTCATCATCTGAGTCTGGGTCTGACTGACGGCAGGTTCAGGACGCTTGAACTATTGCTGTGTCCCAAATATTTCTGCATTTCTTCGGTCGCGCACTAAAAAACGGCCAAACCGTTGAGTGTGGCTCAACGCCCTCAATCGGCGCCATTTTGTCTGAAAATTGCGGAACCACAGCACAACGGAGCAGCAACATCTAGATTAACTTTATAAATGTAAAAAGAATATCACAGGGTTTTTTGGGGGTGTGCTGAGTCAGAACAGATGTTGGAAAAGCTTTTGGAAAAATAAACAGAAGAAGAAGATACACGATGGTAATTTCCGGTAAGTCCTCTCTGGAACCATCACCTTATCTTGGTGGAGAGGTTTGTGTGTCCCTGTGACCCGAGCTTGTGCGGGAGGTGGAGCGCTACCAGTTAGATCTGGTGGGGCTTACCTCCACACATAGTCTCGGTTCTGGAACCGTTCTCCTGGATAGGGGTTACAGTTCGATGGGCTGAGGATCTCGTCTCTGCTTTTTGCTGATGATGTGGTCCTGATGGCATCGTCGGTCAGTGACCTTCAGCACTCACTGGATCGGTTCGCAGCCTCTGCGAAGACCCAGGACCAGGTGGAGAGATAAGAGGTTGAAGATGAGATGAATGAGTTTTCCGGTAAGTGCGGGGCAGCAGTGTGAGGGCGAGGCCAGATGCAGCATTTCTCAGTGAGGGATAAACAGTAGATGTGCTTCCAGCTCCATCTCTGAGTTTTGTTTTTACTTGCTATGCATGAAATCCGTGTTAAACAAAATAGTAATGATAGCAGAGTAGTTTCTAAATACCTTCGGGACTTTAAACCCTGCATTTTAAGCCAGGCTAATGATTCAACAAATGAAGCTGACTTTAGCACTAACCTATTCCAATGGTTGCTACCAGGGCTTGACATTAACAACCGCCCACTTTGGCTGGTTGAATTTAATTGTAGTCTTCTCAAAGGTCATCTGAATTAATAAACTGTTGGTAAAGTGATACAATGACACTACAACTCCCATGACACTTCCGACTTGGATGGACAAAAAAAACAAAACACAGTTAACTTGAAAAACATAGCGACAACTAGAGAAGTAGATCCAGACGTGATTAGCAACTATCGTGAAGTGGTGGAAAAAGAAAAGAATAGAGTCTTCAATAACAAGTGGAAGGCAGGTAGAGAGTGTCTAACGTATGATGCCTTTAAGAAAACAATGTACTGAGCAGATTGTATTTTCTTACGGTGGGGGAAAAGCAAAAGGGGTTTCGTTTGTGATTTGTAACATAAACTTCAAATTTGAAGCTGTAAAAGCGCATGAAGTTTCAGTAACTCATCTAATATATGGGGGAAAAATGTCATGATGGTCTAATGTTTTGAGATGCACCTCTGTCATTGCTGCTTAGATATCCTGTATATAGAGTCATTACTAAAGCTTTCAATGAAACATATTTAAATGTTCTATGATTTATGAATTGTATGTATTTGAATTGCATTAGACATCAGTGTTTATTGTTGTAATAGATAAATTATGTTGTTAATAAATAATGTATTTAAACGGACAGTATTCATCTTGTTTCAGTAGAGTTATCTCTAAGTTATCTCTAATTAATCTTCCATATCTCTGCACCACTTTTTATGAATGTACTTTATATACAGATTTGTGGCTAGTGAGAATGCTTAGTGGCTAGTAACTTTTGAAAACCACTAGCCAAAGTGGCTGGTGAGCAAAAAAGTTAGTGTCAAGCCCTGGTTGCTGCTACTTAAAAGCTAAGCTAAACTGTAATTCATAGTCAGATTAAGCATCTCAACCCTAAAGTGAGCAGACTTTTATGGGGTAGCCCACTATAAACCACCTACGGACGGAGTGGTGGGGTGATCGTATTTACCACGGAACTTGAATGCAGCACCAGATCTTACATGACTTCGCATTGGCCGCGATGTGACATTGGAGGCGCTGGACTGAGCCTGCCCGTGGTCCATCAGTTTTTAGGTAAACAAAAGAACTTCACATCTCAACAGTAGAGCAGTGAACTTTCTGCCGTGACAAAGAAAACAAACATTTGTTTTTCAGATCTATTTTTTCTACTTTAGCACCGTGCTGGACGGATCTGCCATAGAGGGTGAGTGCCTAAAACTGCATCTTGAACTCCTGTGGTGAAGCCCATCAGTGTCTCTTGGTTGGGATGTATATGCTGTCTCTGTATGTTTGTATGCATCCGCGTGTTTCCTCCTTAGTTAAGCACCTTGGACATTTTCAGAAAGTAGTTCCCTGTATGGTGAGCATATCGCAGCCCGCGGGTCCAGTGCATAGAGGTAACCTCGCCGGTCTACATTAGTCAACAGGAACAGCGCAGCGTGGAATTCCCGTTACGCACCGTAACGCGTACCGCCAAACTGCACCGGGGAAACGGTGGTTTTTCTAATTATGCTTATTGCATAAACTCGATACTTGAAAAGGAAGCTTCAGATATAATCTGCATATTTAATGAAACCTGCTCTTCAAATCGGCATACATCTGACACACCAAATATGACTTATATACAGTCTATACCGTATAAGCTCTTGCATCTTGGAAACTGTGCCCCCTGTACCGACATTCTTCAGTTATCGAAAGAGACAGTGGGACTACCGTAATGAACGGGATGAATCCATTCTAAAAGTTGAAATGACATGAGAGCGTATGCTGCCCGGCACCTTATCTGTATGCACAATTCAAAGGATGGTAAAAATGAACAGGAGTAAAGGGAAACCATAAGCTGTCGGGTTTGGATAAACTGGCCCTGGGTGTAGTCTGCTCTCTTGCTGTTCTGGAGAAAGCAGCACGCGTTCGTCTGCATTATATAACCAAGCTGTTTTTAAGCTCACACAAACACACAGACACACACACACACACACACACACACACACACACACACACACACACACACACACACACACACACACACACACACACACACACACACACACACACACACACACCATTACTGACAGCACACAACCAGTGCAGCACAGCTTTCTTTAAATGCTCCTCATCCACACATTAGTGTAATAAGGGTGTAGTAGTAGTAGTAGTATTGTGTTGTGTGTGTGTGTGTGTGTGTGTGTGTGTGTGTGTGTGTGTGTGTGTGTGTGTGTGTGTGTGTGTGTGTGTGTGTGTTGTCCTCAAGTTCAAACGGTTTAGGGAAAAAATAATTGTAAGATGAGAAGTTGATTGCATTTGAAATTATTTGTAATGTTGTTGTTGTTATTATTAGTAGTAGGCTATTAGTAGTATTGTAAGTAGTTAGTAGCTATAGGCCTATAGTTAAATCCCACTTAAAGCTTAGCCTCTGTTGTTTACACGTGCATCTGTAGTTGTCATACTGTTGCACTTTATACTACAGTTTTTACAGGAAAATATTGTATTTTTACCCAGAAAGCTATCAAAGTACTTTTCAGATTAAGATTTTACTAGATCCCGAGGTACCTGGAGTAAGCAATCCATCAGTTTCCTGCTAAGAGCCATGGCCTCAGATTTAGAGATGCTGATCCTCATCCCAGCCGTTTCACACTCGGCTGCGAACCGATCCAGTGAGTGCTGAAGGTCACTGACCGACAATGCCATCAGGAACACGTCATCTGCAAAAAGCAGAGATGAGATCCTCAGCCCACCAAACAGCAACCCCTCCCCACCACGACTACACCTCGATATCCTGTCCATGACAATCACAAACAGGATTGGTGACAAAGCGCACCCCTGGCGGAGGCCAACCCCCACCGCGAACGAATCCGACTTACTGCCGATGATCTGGACACAGCTCTCGCTTTGGGTGTACAGAGATTGGATGGCCCACAGAAGTTTCCCCCTCACCCTATACTCCCGTAGCACCTCCTACAGTATATCCCGAGGGACCCGGTCATATGCCTTCTCCAGATCCACAAAGCACATGTAGACTGGATGGGCATTCTCCCAGGCCCCCTCCAGGATCGTTGAGAGTGAAGAGCTGGTCTGGTGTTCCACGTCCAGGGCAGAATCCGCATTGTTCCTCTTCAATCTGAGGTTCAACTATAGAGATTGTATCTCCACACTGGCCTGGGAACGCCTCAGGATCCCCCAGTTAGAGCTGGTTAATGTGGCCCGGGAAAGGGAAGTTTGGGGTCCCCTGATAAAGCTGCTGCCCCCGCGACCCGACCCTGGATAAGAGGCTGAAGATGAGTGAGTGAGTGAGTGATTTTACTAGAAAAAATAGAAAAAAAAAAAACCTTATAACACACAGTACATTCTTAAAGATTTAGTTGTCCTCAACATTTCTGACTTGTGACCCTTTACAATACAAATATATCTAGATTGGCCCCAAGACATGTTTCAGATGTCTGTGGGTTGTTCAGAGTTCAGAGTGGAGCTTCTAAGATGGTCTCCTTTCAGTAACTGTTCAGGTCCCAAGAGACGAATATCATCCAATATTTCACAAAAAACACAGATTAGAGAGAAAAGTTCCTAAATAAAAATACAAATCCTTCATGAGATTAAACAGAACTGTATATAAAAGAGATAAATAGCTCCACCTTAACCAGCTACTACAATAAAATGCTTCAGTGGATGAGTGTTAACACTTACTTTTGCTACTTTAAAGGAGCTGTACTCAACATTCAGCACATTAATATAGCTCATAACTTTTTTTTAGTACTACTTCTGCTGAGGTTCAGAGAAAAAGAAACGTTATTACAGGCGCTAAGCTACTGCTGATGAAAAAACAACATTTCCTGATTTTGTTGCTTCATAATAAAGTTTTTAAATAAAAAACAGCAGAACTTTAATGTGAAGATTTTACAGGAAATGGAAAATTTACGGCCACTCTCTTGAATATTAAGGCTCACTGGCTTCAAAATAGCATCAGCAGACACTGCGACCAAGACCATATTTTTGATTTAAAAAAATATAAAAATGGCACAGTATCGTCTACTGATCCGTCACTGCCTTTTGCCAGGAAGCCGCGGTGAACAGAGCTCCACGCAGAGCTCCACGCAGAGCTCCACGCAGAGCCCCACGCAGAGCTCCACGCAGAGCTCCACGCAGAGCCCCACGCAGAGCTCCACGCAGAGCCCCACGAAGAGCCCCACGCAGAGCTCCAAGCAGAGCTCCAAGCAGAGCTCCACGCAGAGCCCCACGCAGAGCTCCACGCAGAGCCCCACGCAGAGCTCCACGCAGAGCCCCACACAGAGCTCCACGCAGAGCTCCAAAACCAAAACACTCACACATTTTTGTGATGATAATAACATCCAAAACAAACAAAAAAAATACAAAAAGGGCTAAAGTACACTATATTTTAGAGCCGTAATGCTGAAAATCGTAGCCTCCAAGTCACTCATGATGACTTTATAGTGTTTGACAGGAGAACTATCTGGTCACATTTTCTTCTCTGATATGATAGGATATTCTGTAGTCACTTCCTGTATGGATACTGTATGAGTTAGGGTCTACTCACACTTACCACCTGTGCCGTGGCCAAGCACGACTTATGGCTAAAGTCTAGTTTGTTTGACCATTGTGAGTACAACTGTTCCTGTTGAGAGGGGTGGGCTTTAGTCATGCATGATTCAGGGTTCGCAGTGGTCTGATGCAGAGGTGGAGTGTTGGCTACAGATTTTTTCAGATGAAAATATTAAAAAAAAGTTGGACAAAACAAAAACTCTGAGGGGTGACGTATAAGCAATAAGCAATCTTGCTGTGGCTCGGATCGCTTAAATAGCCTGAGGGCACGCCGGGCCGGGGCCACGGGGAGGGGGGGGGGCAATCACACTATAGCACGGCCAAGATCATCTGGGCCAAGTGTGAGTGCACCCTAAGTGACCCTGTCTGGTCCATATCGGACTGGCCTGGATGAATCTGCTGCCGTCGAATGGGCATGGGCCTGCCGGAACTTCGTCAACGGGATTACACAGGCAACCAGGTTTCTAATTTATCAGATAATCCAGATTAAGGTGCCGTGGTTCATTTGTGCTCCCAGCCTAGGGCTTAGATGCTGCGGCCCGTCTGGCAGACAGAATCGGCAGCCACCCAACACTCATGGTCTCTCTCTGAACACAGGGATGATACATTCATGGTCCTGAACTAAGGTCAGGTCCCTTCAGGACATATGAAATATTTTTGGAGAGTAAAATGTGTTGTTTTCTAAATTTCATATTTGGACTCGGTCTGGAAATAAATAGGCAAATTCTTCCCCCACCATACTGACATGTTGGTCCACAACACAGAGCAGCTGCTGCTCCAAGTGAAGCAAGGCTGAATTTATTCTCACCAAACCAAATTAACTGAACTCAATACTCCAGAGTTCAAATGAAATGAGCTATTGCTGCAGGTCGAAACCTTTACAAAGCGCCTTAAAAACCACCTGAAGATGTACCTGTGGCTGCAAAGAGCAGACAGCAGCTGAAGCTGTAGGAAACATGCAAATATGTTATTATATCATCCTCTGCGGTTAAAATGGTGTATTTATGCATAAACAGAGTATAAGTGTGCAGGATTAAAGACAGGTGCTATATTTCTCCCTGACTTTAAAACAACTAACTGCAGGGAAAAGTGTTTTTTTCTGACCTTCTCCTTTTAATGCACTTGGCATTCAGTTTGGAGAATCTAACGGAGACTGAGAGAAAGATAGGCAGAGAGCTCTGTGGACTATAAATAGACAGTGGGAGAGTGGTTGTGATGATAGCATCACCACACAGTAATCCCTCAGTAGGACTGGTATTGCTCCACTGCACTGAACTAGCCCTAACAGTGAACAGGTATCCCATATAAGCAGGGTTATCTGTTGAACCTTAGCCCCTGACCCTCTGCTCAGGACCTCTCTGTGGAGATGCTGTATTAAGCTTGTTAATATGGACCTGGGGGTAAAGGAGCATGTTTCTCTCCAGCTTGAACTGTCTTAAGTTCAGAATAATCCTTTTAAATTTGTTGTGCGCAGTGGCTTACTGGTCAGTCGGTGCACATCATGTTCCTGCAGTGTTGTGGGCTTTAACTGATATTTGTTGAATGTCATGCCGTGGCCCTCACTGTGGCTTCCATCAGCAATTATCATTTTTGCCATTTTTGTGTAAGTGTAAGTAAATTCATATTTGGTACAGGATTTAAAGTAGCGTTTTCACTTTATCAGCAGTGCTTTATTAAGGGGAGACAGAGGTGCAGAGATGAGACAAGTTCAGGTCAGCCCATCACTTGTCAATCTCTGCAAAATCTCTGCCTCCAGAATTCGGTCGATTCCTATCTCGCACGTTATGCGGCCTGCTCGGAGCAGGGATCATTGTTTCACACGGACCGTTTTTGTGGATGCACACCCCTACATCCTGATTTCAGTCGGCATGATAACGGAGGGTGAAGAAACATGCCGCGGAGGGCAGAGAATATCCAAAGTTTAGGATCATTTCGCACTCATAGAAGTCAACAATGTCATCGATGATTCAGCGTCTGGGCCGAAAGCATCCCGTTGTTAACGCCACTTCACTGAGCACTGCTGTTTCCGTTTAACGAGTGACCAGTTAACTAGCCAGTGGGTCTGCGGTTGCCGTAGTGACTGCAGTTGTTAAAAACAAGAAGAGAATGCATAACGTTAGCTGTCCTCGTGAATGCCTCTAGGTTTAGTTTTTCATGAATGTTATACATAACGTCACCTCCCTGATCAGTCTTTAGAGTTTTGTTTGAGTAATTGTGTCAGTGGAGTTTTGTTTGTTGCTTGTTGTCATGGTTAATAGGAAGAGAGAGACTTGCTCTGCCTGATAATATCTTTCTTAAGTTAATTCTCTAAATATATTTGTCTATGAACCTTGTGTGAGTTAACACGTGTGTCACATAGTGTTTTATGCACTACTTTGAATTGTTTAAATAGTAAACTCATTCATGGTAAACTGCGAGTACACTGGCTACAACAGACACACATCTTGTCTCTCTCACTCTCCCTCAAGCACACGTGCACACACAAACAAACACACACACACACACACACCCCTGTGTTAGGATACCACACCGAAAAGGTCTACTCCAGACATAATATATTATTTTTTAGTAATAGTTACTGATAACTATGTTATTATTTATTATGTGTGTGTGTGTGTGTGTGTGTGTGTGTGTGTGTGTGTGTGTAGCAGTGCTATATTGTTAGTGTCTTTACTTTGCATCGTTCACTATCACCCCAGCCCTTCAGGCCCTGACCTCCCTTTCATTACCCACACAAGCAGCACCTTTTCCCTCTTCTTTTCTCTTCCTCTCCTTTCCTCTCTTCATGCTTTAATCTTCAAAAATCACATTCTTTTTCTCCTACTGTCTGTCTTAATATACCTGTATTCACATTCTGTTTGAAACACTCAGTTTTAGCACCTGTCTCTGTAAGTCCCCCAGCAGAAAAGCCCCAGTTCGCTCTGATTGGCTTGTGAGAAAAATATTGTGCACTTTTAAGTTAGTTTCCAAGCTGTAAGTGGAGATACTCAGATGGGGGCGGTATATTCTAATGAGCCTGCTTGTGGGAAGGGGAGCCAAATTTGAATGACTTGTTGAATCCTATGTTTTCTGATCCAGGCGGCCTACAAAAAACTGACTAGGTCTTTATATTTCACAGATTCACGTTTGGTGCTTAGCACTGTCGCCTCAAAGCGAGAGGGTTTCTGGTTAGAATCCCGGCTGGGGCCCTTCTGTGTGGAGTTTGCATGTTCTCCCCTGTCTGCGTGGGTTTTCTCCGGGTTCTCCAGCCTCCTCCCACAGTCCAAAAGACATGCACATGTTAAGTTAATTGATGACTCTAAATTGCCGGTAGATGTGCATGGTTGTTTGACTCTATGTGCCCTGTGATAGACTGGCGTCTTGTCCAGGGTCTACCCCGCCTCATGCCCAATGTCAGCTGGGATCGGCTCCAGCCCCCCGCGACCCTGATAGGGACAAGAGGTTGAAGATGGATGGGCGGTTCGGTAGGCACTCCAGATGCCCAAATGAGTACAAGCACTGAAGAAAAAGAGAGTTTTCCATGACGTGTCTCTTTTAAATGATCAACTGCGAGTCATTATGAGAATAAACAGAGGGGAGCACGAGACATTTTTACACACGCTGACGTTTAGATATTTGACACTTTATGTGTGGATGTGTTCTGTAAATAAAGTCCACTTTTAAAGTTGATTTTAAAATACTTCAAATTTGGCATGGAAGTTTATTCTTGACCTTGGAAATGTCAACTTGAGAGCCATCTATTAGCTTGTTCCAGGGCTCTCCATCACTTCACATCATCATCATCGTCTTCATCAGCAGATTGGAGTTTGCTCAGTTGTGAGATGGATCTGTTGACATGCAGCTCGGCAGCTTTTTTCATCTTTATCATATTCAGGACTTCTCGTCTGAGTTGACTGAACAGTTACAGAGATATTGTTGAAAGCCACTAAGTGGACCTTGAGTTGGAATGATTTGGTTAGATTGTTAGAATTGTTTTATTTAATTATAAGCTGGTCAGTTGTCATCTTACCTTAATTTAGATTGTATTGTTTTCATGATTAAAATCATTATTTACATATACTTTTACAACAGGCAACAATGTTATTGGGGCTTTTTTTATTGGAGGCAACCTTTAGCTCCTTCAGGCCTTATAATATAATCATGACTCATTCCTACATTAAACATGTTGTTTTCTGCGGTACTTACAGAATGTTTATGATGAGCACCATGATGCACTTAGTATCTAACGACCGTGAAAGTATTGTGCTGCATTCAGAGATCCAGAGGAGAAAAAGGTAAGTATAGATCTGAGGCATAGTGTACATGCAGAACACACAAGCACACATGAACACGGGGATCGGATGTCAGAGCAGCAACGTTTGCAAAGCAGGCCTCTTAATGAGAGCCAAAAGAACAACGTATTAATAATAGATAAACCTGCATTCAGAGAGAGGATAGATAGATAGATAGATAGATAGATAGATAGATAGATAGATAGATAGATGGATAGATGGACTGCTCTGTAACATCAGTAACACTTTAATTTAGATTTTTCTATATCTAAAGTCAGTGATTTTGTCACCTGCGACAGTTGGTAGCCTTTTTTTTTTTAGTAATTTAAGCATTATCTAGAGCTGAAGTTGGCATGGTTTGGCATCGGTTACCATGGTTACGCGTCTCCAACCGGCGAGGAAGCTCTCAGAAAGTGACATTGTAAGTACAGCTCATCCCTAAAGATACATACTGTTATTTACACAAGAGTATGTTGAATAAATATTGAGTATGTAGTGCATAGTATGCAGTAGTATGTCGGCACTACGGAGCTTGTGAGTGCGTGTGGTTGAAAGCTCCAGAAAAAGTAGACCTTGAGTTGAGGTTTTTTTTTCTCGCAACGTAAGTATTTTCATTTTCGTTTGTTCTGATACTAATACCAGTATCAGAAATGCCTCAGATACCACCTAAAATGCTGGTATTGCTGAACACTTCATACATAAATGAAGCCGCACGCACAAATGTTGAGTTGTTGGGATCTTATCACGTTACCTCCGTCAGCACAGTGAGTCATTGCTTCACTACCTGTCTATAGGAGTCCACGTTACATCATGTCCTCTGTTGGAATACCCCCTCCCACACATTCTTCCTCTGTGAGAGTGCATGTGACAGTGAGACACTAGGGATCAAAATATGTAACACTTGATTTATTCTGAAATGCTGTTATTTTTATTGACCAGAATATGTTTTTTTTCACGACATAAAGGTTTTTGTTGAAGTGCCTTGGTTATTTAAAAAAACAGCATGCTAGTACAGCAGTGGTATAGCCAACTCTGAACAATAAAAAATAACAGTATTTCAGAATAAATCCATTATTAATCATTTATTCTCTAATTTTGATCTCCATTGTAGATTCATCATGCTGTATAAATACCGGCCTGTCTGTTCTTTAACTGTCCTGTACAATATTTCCATGTTCAATATTTTTTGATCACATCTATTGAATGCACCAGCCACTAACTCGAACAAGGATGAGTGTGGGAAAAAAAAATCCAAAAGTAATTGTCATTGAAACCAGTGTACATAAAAGCTTCATGGAGTCTTTTGAACCATCATTCTTATCAATGTATCTAATTTCAAAGAACAAGACTTAAGCTATGCAGTCCCACATCTCCAACATACTGCAGCCACACTGCCTTCCAGGTGAAATAGGAAGCCGGAAAATTAGTGCCCAACCAGAAATCTCCACTGGAACCCCCCATGAAGTCAGATTTCAGGGAGAAGTTCACCATACCCCGACATCACAATCAAACATGGCTGGTCCGAGCATCAACAGTAGTGAACGCTGGAGGAATATACTGTTTAATAGCACTTCTGTGCATGCTAACTCAAAAACACAAAGTGCAGCTGAGGCTTATGGTAAAGTTTTGCAGAGAATTTTATGTCCTTTTTTTCTGTGTGTTTTGTACTTCTTTTTGCAAAGTTACATGTTTGTTGAGTCAGGCTGTGAGTAGCACCTCTTGTTCAGCAGTACATGCTTTGTGCAAAGGACATGCTCTTTGAGTAATGCTTGCCTAAATAGCGGATGGGCCTACTGAAAGTGTATACTAAGGTGGTGTTCATATGTAAAATTGTGTACAAAGTCTATATTCCGACGTCTGGGCTCCCACTAGCCTGTACAGTGTTTCCCACAGTGCAGCGTGCTGTCACTAACACAGTATACTGTAGCATTAGCGACTGTAGTGGCCCAGGCAAATGTTCAGTGAGTGAGGGAGTGTTAACAGCCCAGCCCTGATATTGGGATATTTGGCTTGCAGCCACTTTACGATTAGGACTTAATGATCATATACTTTGTTGTATAGTGCTGTGTCAGCTTGGCAGCCATTCAAGTGGCTGATATCTGTGTCAATGGTACAGAGTAGCAGTTGGGGAGATTACTGTTTGGGTCTGACTGTATGATGATGTGTGTAACACCATAATTTGGACTTTGCGTGGAAGCAAGTTGTGCGCTCAATGAGGCAAATTCATACACCATTCCGAGTTACACACAGCTGGTCACGCATGCACATAAAGCACACCACACGGTTGAAATGCACCGGATTGCTGATTGTGGTGTCATTCTGCCATAAATTGCATTGCTCAGTATAGCCCTCACGAGGGCAGATACATTGTGCATTGCAGTGCAGATCCACTTCCTTTCACTGTGGTAAAGGTGAGGTCAAAATATTCTGAATACGGGGGCCGCTATCCTGTAATTCTGCAACCAGACATACAGTAGTGTTCAGGCAGTGGCAAAGTCCCGCCCATACACTCGCCCCACCAATCGCTCTGACAATAACAGCTGAAAATCCTGACATTTCACCCTCTTTTATAGCATCAAATGGCTAAATAAAACCAAACTTATAAGAAAAATGAACACTTGACCAAACACCAGTTTGACAAAAAACTACCTGAAATGACAGAAACTACTACTTCAGATTTCATTTTGTGTGTGTGGGGAGAGCTGAGACCAGTTCTCATGACTCCTGGCTGGCTTGTTCTGTAGCTGATTTCTCTGTTCAATAATTAATGTGGAGGACATCAAACACATCCCTCTGCCATATTGTGTGTGTGTGTGTGTGTGTGTGTGTGTGTGTGTGTGTGTGTGTGTGTGTGTGTGTGTGTGTGTGTGTTTGTGTGTGGTTATTAAGGGTTGTATTGTGTTTTTTGTGTTTACTGGGATTGGTGCTGACAGTTTGCAGGGCCAGACTGGGCTGCCTCTGAGAAATGCCTCTGGGACATACTGATTAGGACTGGTCTTAACTGGACCAGTCAGAACCAAACCCAACTGGACCACTCTGGACTAGCCTGAGCTCAGGTGGACTGGACTGGGCTCCACTGGAAGTAGATCGATGTTTGAGCAGTGTGCTTCGATAGGATCGCACCGCATGAGTCTGGACTGGATTCAGTTCAAATCATTTCCCCCCTAATTTTCCATCCTATTCGCTGTTATGTTCCCGAAGCCTGCAGAAGCGGCTCACTTTCTCAGGTTTTCCACGTTGTCCAGTTTCCAGAAAACATCACTCTATTTCACTTTCCCTCTGTTTGTTTGAGCAGTTTGGGCTCAAAGAGCTTTGAAGCAAAGCATTTTTCTTACAGGTTTGGTTTGGCTCCCAATCACTGTGCTGAAGGAGAGAGTTTAACTAAATATTTAGTAGTTTGGTTTGTTTTTTTCCCCTCCAGTCATTGCCTTGCTTTGACTGCTTTCCCACTGATTTTATAAAGATGAATTTTAGTTCATTGCACAATAGCAGCTCCATTTTAGTCCTTCTGCTACAGTAAAATCCTAAAATCAGCTGCTGTGGATCAGTGTTTGTGTGCCCATGTCTCAGACATACAGCTACAAATGAAACAACATCATATGGAATCAGTAAGAACATAAGTAGCATAAAACTGTGTAGATGTGGTCTGTGACATGTATTGACTGTTTTAATGCTTTGCACAGGATGTTCAGATTCACATTTGAGCATTATGCCACTTCTGTTACATTATATGGCTGTGGAACTCACAGACTGTTGCTGTCTTATTGTTTGTGATTACACCGGGTAAGAGAAATGACGATGACGAACAGGAGTCATTTAAGGATGCCTTTCCTGTAGAACAGCTCGATACTTTTTCCTTTTAGTAAACAAACTAAACAGCCTTATGTTATTTATCTTATTTACACGATAGCATGTAAATTCTGTCTCTACATGGTTGCGTGTTTATAATTCTCAGAAAACTCATGCAGCGTTGGTGATTCACTTGTTCAAAGATCGTTTGTTAAATTGTTTAGGAAGAGGCTCCACTCCTAAAGGGGAAAAAAAACGAAACTGAAACTTAACAGAGATCCTTTAATATTTAGTTTGAGAGCGTGATCACACTGTCCTTTTGGCCGCGGCCAAAACCGGTTTTTCAGCTAAAGTCTAGTACCTTTAAGTAGTGTGAGCGCACCCGCTACGCGCTCAACTGGGGCCAGCTGGGCCGCCACGGCCCGCTTGAAAGAGGTGGGCTTTAGCGGAGCCGTTTGCACATGTACGAGCACAAGCGTGCGCACGTGTACGAGCACGAGCCCTACGGCAGTAGCGTTATGTCCGCCTGTTCGGACATGTTAATAGAAGGACGGACCATGCGCGGACATTTAACAACAACAACAATGGTGGTGAAAGGTTCACGTTGTGTTTACTGCAGATTTGGTCGGATGAAAATATTCAAAAACAGTCGACAAGACGCACAAAAACTCAGAGGTCTACGGAAAGATTTGTAAACAAAGCCACACACACGCGATCAATGCGTGTGACGTGTTACGGCTTGAAGGCGTATGGACAGCAAGAAGCATTGGCCGAGGCCCAGGTAGTGTGAGTACAAACGGGGCTGGGGCGCGGGGGGGAGAGGGAGGGGGGACAAGTACCCTAAAGTCCGGGTCGTGGTCCGGGAGGACAGTGTGATCACGCCCTGAGAAGAGGATTCACTCCTAACAAGGAAAAACGAAACTGAAACTTAACAGAGATCCTTTATTATTTAGTTTGAGAAGAGGATTCACTCCTAATGGAAAAACGAAACTGAAACTTAACAGAGATCCTTTATTATTTAGTTTGAGAAGAGGATTCACTCCTAACGAGGAAAAACGAAACTGAAACTCATTAGAGATCCTTTATTATAAAGTGATTTTTGCTTTAACTTTGGACTGTTTCTGTTGGAGGACATTATTTGGACCTTTTTCTGATGCCGAGTGTAGCTATTGTGTAATACACTGATTTAAACTGAGTTTGCATTGTGGCTCTGATTATTGCTGTATAATTGTGATCCTTCTGCCTGTGATTTGTAACACCTTTTAAAACTGATTAATTCATCCATGTGGGGATTGACCTTTCAATACGAACCTAACCATTAAATTGTCTGATTAAACACCGACTGGCACGCTAAGAAAAGAACATTCAGGCAATCTGCTAGAGTGCGTAGCAAACACATGAAAACCATGATTCCCATTATTTTATATCTGTGTTTATTACATTCAGGGGTTAAAGGAAGAAATGAGCCTGAAAAGTCCACCAGGAGGAAATGTGTACAATGTATCGAATTAAAGCTATAGTGCGTAACTTCTACAGCCCCTAGAGGATTTTTACTTTATTACATCGATACGGCCGGCGCCTCTATATGACGTAGGGCCCGGTGTAACCCGCCCCTCCCCTCCCTACCACTGCCCCCCCCCCCCCCCCCGTATTTGATTCAACAACATTTTCATGTTTTTTGAAGAACAGTTGATGCAAAAAATGAAAAATGGACTCTTTAGAAGAGGTAGTTATTGTATGTTTTTTTGTGCCTCAGAACCACAGAATAGTATCTTCAGTTACTCATAAAAAAGATTTTTTATTTGTTGCTGACATTTCCTGTGAGCCAGCGCGGGTATGTCGCCACCTACACCAAATACAAAAAGAGCAATTACTGAAAAATACCGCAAGGTGTTAGAGGAGCCGAACGGCTTAATCAGTGCTGTATCATCTCCTCTTGTAGTAAAGTATGATATGAATTTAAAACGACTCTATTCCTGAAATCAGGCATGGTGCCTGAGAACTTTAAGGCCTTTACATTTCAAACTAATCCTCGAAATGAAAACTGAGAAAAAAAAGAATTATGTTAAAGGAAATCTTAATAGAAATCATGTTCAGTATCAGTCGATTGCTGACCATTTAAATAAAGAATAAATACGAATAAATTAAATATCTAAATAGTACTGTATTTTCAGTGTCGACCATTTAAATAAAGAATCAACACAAATGAAACAAATAGCTATTAAACAGCCTTTCTAAATAAAGCCAGCCACCAAGCATCATTTTCTGCATTATATGTTCCGTAAAAGAAGTTCAGGCAGCATATACCAATACTGTGATGGGCCAATAAAGCCACATTTCTTTCAGTTTGCCCAGTTCCCGTATAACCACCTGTAACCACATGATCAAAGTTTTATATTTAGGTTGCTTGGTGACAACTGATCTATCTCCATGACAACCAAGGAAACTCCGTTCTCTTTTCGACAGATCAACAAGTTAGTTGACAGCTCTGGAAAGAGCCAGTAAGTGCACTTTGAGCTCTGCCTGTGCTTTTGGACAACAGGCCCTACATATGGAGTCTAGTCTTCCGACATCTAACCACTTGGGTGGGTTGGCAGTTTTTACACACAGTATGAATTTTGTTAGAAAGATTATCTGTATTTCATCAATGCCAACAAGAATCCATATATTATGTGTTCAGTGAAAAAATAAAAAGGTAAAAAAGTTTAGTTCCTCGTTTTAACATCCATAGCTTGTTTGCTCTGGTCCCAACCAGTTGATGACTTTGTAAACTTGACGCGTTTTCTCCTTGGTTCGGATCACTACAAACCACATGAGAATGTTCACTCCATGGTCAGATGTGTCCGGGGCAGGAGGAAGACAGTTCATACAAGAAGAAGAAGGTCCTGGTGCATGTTTTGTGTGTGAGGAAATGACTTTAAAATACTATACTGCTGCTGAACGCTTTGCAGAGAAGACGTGCTGCCTTGAGACTGCTACAGTTTGTGTGTTCTGTCACACCCAAGAATGCACAAAATGCAGAATGCTCAGCTCAAACTTGCAGAGTACACCTGATAGTTGGGTCACACCACAAACTAACCACTTCAGACTGGGACATGCATTTTTTTTGGTCCGGACCCGAGTGTTATTACTGTGTTCACACAACACCAAGGGGAAAAACATACTAGTGTCTTATTAAACCACACTGAAAAGATGTGTAAAGCACCCTAAAACTGAAATTATACTTTCTGCATGTCCGCAAGGGTCTGTCTGGACAGAGAGTCCGCGTGCAGACCCCCCAAAAAAGTGACTGTGTGGACTGATATTATAAACAGAACTTCTTCTGTCTGCAGCTGTCTGTGTCCGCGTCTGATTGGAAATATAACAGGCGCATTAAACTACTTAGAATGAGAGTGGTGCATCGCAAAGTGAAGTTGGTCATTTTACTTGGATGGAGGATGAAAAGAACTTGTAACAGATGGTAGAAAACTACACGTCTCAGTGGCCTTTGTTTTGTGTACTGTGTTGGTTGTATCGTACCCACTTTCAGCTAAGGTGCATTAATTCTGATACAATTCAAGCCACTATTTCGTTATCACTTCCCAACTGACTGCGACAAGTCAGCAGGTCTGAAGTCTGTCAAAAGCTTACTTCGTTACTTTAGAAAACATGACAGAAGAAGCAGGTATTGGAAGTAAATAGTCGCAGAGGACTTTATCACAAAATAACTCCTGGAATGAACTGACCATCACACACTGTTGACATGTCACAGAGGATCTCAGGGCCGGAGTAGGCGTGGATATACAACCATGCAGGATTTCTGAGCTGTGATTTGCTAAAATCTACTTACAGAATTTAAAATAACAATGGGGCTCTGTTTTGGTGCTCAACTGCAGTTTTTTTATGCATGTATGTGAATGTGTGTGGAGCACAAACAGTGCATTTGCTCTTCGCTTTGTGTCCACTGCTTTATAGGACCAACACATGTTCATCTGTTTTTCCCCAAATATGTTTTTTTTTTTTTTGTGCAGAGAAGCGTTTGGACAAAGGACCGGGTGTCTGGAGAGGGTGCTAGGGAGGGGAGAAGGGGGTGATGGGTGGGAGTCTGCAGGGGACGGCTGGCTGCGTTTATGGATGTGAGTTTGGGGGGGCAAAGGTGGGGGTACGTGTGTGTGTGTGTGTGTGTGTGTGTGTGTGTGTGTGTGTTTGTGTGTGTGTGTGTGTGTGTGTGTGTGTGTGTGTGTGTGTGTGTGTGTATGTGTGTGTGTGTGTGTGCGTGTTTGTGTGTGCGTGCGGGCGGGCATTCATCTGCATATCTGTCTGCATGTGTCTAAGAACATGCATATACTCATCTGCTAGAGAACCCGTCTGTGTGTGCGCATTGCCTGCCTGTTTGTAGGCTTGTGTGTGTGTGTGTGTGTGTGTGTGTGTGTGTGTGTGTGTGTGTGTATATGTGTGTTCTTTTGTTTTGCTCTGGGTTGCTGGGTGATGGGACCAGCTGGGAGGACTGAAGCCATTCACTTCCCTTCTGCTACCCTGAAGGCAGCCAGCAGTGAGGGAGGGAGAGAGGGGGTCGAAAGAATGAAATAGAGGAGAAAAGCGAGGCAGAGGTGCTGGTGGTGGTGGTGGTGGTGGTGGCTGTGGTGGTGGTGGGTTATACCTTATTGCAAAGAGATAGTGAGAGGGCGTCTGTAATCCGATGAAAGAGAAAGAGAGCGAAAGCAGAGGGGTGAGGAAGTTTTGAACGCAGCTCCGAGTGAATGAAGAGATTCATGAAGAAAAGTGAGGGGGGTTGAGGGAGGAAAAGTGTGTCAGGCTGAATCGTGATAGAGCGGCGGAGCTGACTCAGCCAGTCTGGTCTGACGTAGGAGGGCACCAGCAGGGGAAGAAGTAATAGATTACTCTGCATGTAATTGGACTACAGTACTATGATCAGATGAATGTTTTCTAGTATTCCAACACTGGAATATAAAAGGGTTATTATAGCGATAAATTGATACACTGATAACTGCTCTGCTACATTAAAACAAAACAGGATTAATCCGTCTGCAGCAAAGGATTGTGTCCGGGAGTCTTCTGACTACAACACATGCAGAATAAACGGCTTGGTTTCTGATCTGATTTCATGGAACAATGCTAACTATGTTCTGTCACAGTGTTGTTGATGTAATCTGCTCACGCCAACGACTGTGCAATCAAAGTGAGACCTTCTGTGGAACACTGTGGCCACAAGTGGCTATTACAGAATAATGATAAATGTTGTCATAGTGCATACTTGCCAACCCTGAGACTTAGAAAATAGGGAGAATTTCAAAGCCAAAGCGACATTCTGGTGACTGTAAAATAATGAATGACAAAAAACATAAGTACATCCAACAGCATTTTTCCAAATACTTTTATTTCATCTTTTAATTATGCTTATTGTAGTTAAGAGTGCAATGCCTTGCAGCCTGTAGCACGGTCTTTGAGGGAACCTAGATGTGGGCCGGTCCTGTGAAATTCAATTTGCAGGACAGGAGTGCGCAAAGGGTAGAGTTGTCCATCCTCAGTCTATTCTCTGTCACTATTTTTCTGACCAAACTGAACACCCTCTCTGAAGATGCATTGATGCGTGGTATGCACAAAAGTGCCTTCATCAGTGTAGTCAGATGCCTGAACCTCCCATCTTTTGCCATGATAGCCCAAAAATCGGGAGAAATGTGGGAGAATTTTGACCGTGGGAGAGGGTAGTGAAAATCAGGAGTCTCCTGGGAAGGTTGGCAAGTACACCCACCATAGTGTCACAGCAACAAGTAGAGAAGAGTCACAAAGTCATAATATATTATTTCACAGCAATATCCATTTAAAGTTTGCTAACATTAGCCTCCATAAGCTACTAGTCATACCAGATAAAGTAAAGCTGTAGCATCACTGAGCAGGGCTGCATATAGGCGGCTGTTGATCAGAGGTAGAGCGGGTCGTCCTTCATTCGAGAGATTGGCGGTTTGATCCCCTGCTCTGTGTGCTTGGCAGGACACTGAACCCCAATTTGCTCTTCTTTGTGAATGGTTAGATTAGATTAGATGGTGGGTAGGTGTACACTACCATCGGTATGAATGTCTGTGTGAATGGGTGAATGTAGTGTAAAGTGCCGTGAGTAGAAGACTAGTGTAACACAACAACATATCCTCATACAAGACAGACAACAACAGCCGCCACCTGTGAACAATTACAATCACTTCTGTCTTCAGTAAGACACCTGATAGGAAAGCGGTGAGATGAAAATTACGTTTGTTTTTAAAAAAAACTCAGCACTGATCAGAAGATTAAACAAATCAAATCTTGTCAGGATTCAAGTAATGCTCTTGTGTCTGAACCACCAGTGCTGTGGACCGATCTGTCCTGCGAGGAGATACGGGTAGCCATGGGCGTGGTTTAGGTTTGCTGGGTGACTGTTGTCTCAAAACAACATTGGCAGCTCCTAAAGAGGTTCATGGAGATGCTGCAATAGTATCAGTTATACCAGAAATGGAGAAAGAAGGGCAAAAAAGCGGCACTGAATCTCTTACTCACTCTGTGACTCTCTGTCACCTGTTGTTTCAATATAGCTAATCAAACCAACATGACATATTTCAAGAGTCATAAATAGGTCTGTCAACTCAGACATCCCAACGCGTGCAAGAACTTCGTTTTTAAATGTATCCGCTGAGGTGCATGTTTTCTGAAAATGCCCTTTTTTGGATGTGGAAGGCTGGACTTTTGTGGATGGAAGGCATAAGACAT
>NC_139836.1:7448047-7475547 GCF_963691815.1 Echiichthys vipera | reverse complement strand
CACCGGGGAAAACAAAGGAGAAGTCTTCTGCGCTAATACGAGAAACAGGAGTGAGTACTCAGTTTATAAAAATAAATTTGATCACATTTGCGTAAATACATTACAGTCATTGGTAAATACAAGAAACATTTCCATATTTATTGATAGAATGATGGCAGAAAGATGAAAGAATGATGTCAAAAAGATGCAGTGAGTGTGTGTGTCAGAGAGAGAAAGACAGAACATTTTCACCCTCATTTAACCTCAGGTGGACAAAGCCTCTGCTGTTTGTTTGGTTTCACAGAGCTAAACTAAAACGACAGGATATTATTGACAGAGAAAGGGATCGTTGTCATCGTTCTGCATTACCTGGTGATTCGATGAGGTAGGAATAAATGTGTGGGGATGTCACCTCTGGACACTGAGTGAGCTCCTTTACCCACTTCTCCTCCGGTAACCTGGACGAACATCCCCTAACTCTTTGATTTTTTCCAGATAACGCAGATCATGTAATATATCTGTCTGCCTGACTAACGTTGGCCATTGCAGGAGGTTTCCAGGCGGTTTAGCGTAAAATAGGTAAAATCAGGACAGATTACGGCAGGTTTTGTATTTACCGCCATTCACCGGAATGGGGGGCGTGGCCTCATCTGTTACTCTCATCTATACAGTGTGTTTGGGCTGGTGTGAAAGCGCTCAATCGAACCTCAATGTGGACCAAACAACCAGACCGAAGCCACTTGAAGAGAAGAGTCTTCCAGGGTCAGCAGATGGATAGTAGTTGTGTGATCGTCGCATGATTTAATGTTCTTTAGTTCATTAGGGCCGTTGAAAAGTGACAGTGATCCCGCAGTTTGCCTCAGGGTAACTTCCATTTATCATACATTCAGGAAAACAGCTGTTGAGTATCCCAGTAGAATGACTGTAGACACATAGATCACCATCATCACAAGAAACCACCAGGGTAAAGGTACCAGTCTCTGCAGCATGACTACATTATGGGAGGATGTTCGACTAAAAAAAAAAAAGCACGCAAGGAGGCCGACTTGCTTTCCCCTGTTGCACTTCCCTCTTTTGAAGTGCATGAGTCAAGGCACTTAACAAGTGTTTTGAAGTCTCACTGTAATAGGAAGAAAGATGGTTGTGAAAAGTGTAGGGGGGCAGACGACTGGAGAAATTCCCCTTCACACATCCACAGGTCCTGCTCAGATTTTTTGTTTGTATGAATTAAAATACTGTAGTACAGAATCGTGGCACTAATCATCAATATATCATGCTGTATCAAGGATAAACCGTCCTGTGTGTGTATGTGTGATTGAGGCAAGAGCCATATGGGGCAGAGAGGGAGGACGATAGACACTGAGATAGAGACAAAGAGGGTGAATAGGAGGAGGTAGAGACAAAGGGAGAGGGAGAGAGAATGGGAAAGAAAGCAGATGGGTGTTTTTTGGTGTGGAGCCCTTCCCCTCCCTCCGTCCCTCCCTCCCTATGTCCCCGTCTCCTTCATTCTCCATGTTGGGCCAGAGTGACACACCCATGTCTAATGGCATTAATAATATTCTCTGGTCCTGTTCACACACCCTCCCCAAATCTGCCAGCACACATGGGTGTTTTCACTGGTTTTTACTCCATTTGTCTCTTCTTTTTTAAGCCAAATATCTAATGTTTTTGTTCACATTGCATAACACTCAATATTTTAAACTTATGTCATTTTCATAGCTTTATAGTTTAAGGGGAAATTTCGACGTGCACTTCCCTTTGGGTTTACAGTTTTCGAATGTGATGCAAGAAAACTTTAATATTTTCCTTCACACTTGTCTTCACAGCAAATCCATAAGGATGTTGCAGATGTTTTTGGTATTAGATGGAGGTCATCTGTCCACTTACAATGAGAAGAAGAATTCCTTTATTAGTCCCGGGAATGGGGAAATTCAATTTTCACTCAATTGTTTTTTTTCATTTTACACACAGGCCCAAAATACACACACGCTCAGACAGGACCTATATACATGCAACCAATGGAGAGATGTTAGGGCGAGGGGGCTGCCAGTGACCGGCGCCCCGAGCAGTTGGGGGTTCGGTGCCTTGCTCAACAGCACCTCGGCGGTGCCCAGGAGATGAACTGGCACCTCTCCAGCCACCAGTCCACACTCCATTCATGGTCCACACAGGGACTCAAACCAGCAACCCTCCGGTTCCCAGCCCAGTCACCTATGGACTGAGCTACTACCGCCCCAATAGCGCAATGGTCTGATAATGTGGAAGACAAAATGTTAGGTCGACCTGTGTATTGTACTTACAACATCACAAACTGTGACCTCGAAACTTTGCCACGGAGTTGAATCACCACTAACCTGAAACTGTCTTAACAAGAAGTGAACATTCATATGTTAAACCTGTTTTACACTCTCCAGGTGTTCAGGATATTATGTCTGTATCTTTGCTGTGCAGTCACCCGCTTTTTTAAAAACACAAGCCTAGGATAGTGTTAGTAAAAAGAGTAAATAATGTCATTTTAAAGGGGCACCCCACCAATTTAGTTTTGACTTTCATTAAGTTGGAGGACATTAAAAGAAGAATGTCCTAAATTGAAGCTGCAGTGCCTGAGATATCCTGATGTTTAGTCTTTATGTATCAAGCTTAAACAAACAAAAATCAAAATACTGAATCCTACAATTCCAATAATGCAGCATATTTAAATAGTTAGTTGGGCCATCTGTTGTAAACTCCATGTCCCCAGTTTGAGATACAAGCTCGACATTTGTGACCCCCAAAGGACTTCCCTGATGACATCATCAGAGTCATTTTGTCAGAGCCACAGGATACGTTATACGAGTGGTTCTAAACCTTGACTTGTGGCGCTTTAAAACAAAGTAATCTCAATTTTGAAGTATCTGAACCCAAGTTTCAATACATTTACGAGTTGCCAGAAGTTCAAATGTTCCCTTTCCAGCGTGACTCATTTAAATTGTTTTAGAGTAATGTTCAGATACAACTAAATAGTATTACACAATAAAATGAGAGAAAAGTCTGTTTTAATTTTCTTGATCCCAACCCCCAGGTTGCAGTATTGCAGGTTGAGTACTCCCCATTCATTTACTTATACGACACGTTTTGTAATTAAAAGCACATCAGCATTTGAGTAAACTGCAGCAAAACTATTTGAAATGAATAAATAAATAAAAAAATGTCCCCGCCCTTCCAGAAATATTTTTGTACAAAATTTGGTGATGATTGATCAACATTTGTAGTAAAGCTAGTGAGAAAACTGTTTGTAGGAAATGAATCTAGACACAAATGGACGTGGCTAATATGGACAAATTTGTCTGCAGAATTGAGTTTTCTGAGCTGTAAGGTTCAAAAACAGTTGTTGTTTGTTGTTATAGCGCTGCCATCTGACCAAATTGCACCAAAGTCGACAATGCACTCCTTTGGGTCCTCGGCTGAACTGTTCTTGAGATATGCGAAGGACAAACGGAAAGATATACAGACATATAGCTTGATATGTAGCTTGTTTGCAATAGTCATGCGACTATTTTGGCACGCAAATTCCAAACGGAAGGCAGGAAGTGAAAACTCTACGCACTGAGCAATGGAGAGTGAATATGTGGAACTGTTAGAGTAGATATCGTGAAAAGGTGTTAAAAAAATATTGAATGTGATCTGTATTATTTCAAGAAAGGGGATTTTTCTTTCAGTTTGGATGATTTGCTCAATGTGGAGGCGATCACCAAATACCTAGTTCTCCAGGCCTCCTACTATAACAGCTAGCCAGGTGAAGGCTAACAAGAGCCTAGTAGCCTACAGTTATCTCCTCTAAGGACGGGTCAATGGTCTCGGTTACAAAGACGTAGTTTTGCCCGAGTGAGTAAATGTGCCCGAGATATGCTTTGTATAAATATGCTATGTTGATAGAAGCAGTTGATAGCCCCCGGTAGCTTACACCCTAATATTAAAGATGTAGCTGGATAGCTATCTATGTTTCTTGTGATATCCATAGGTGGGCAATATGACCACGTTGTTCTGCATTTGTCCGTTTTAGCTCAGGTTTGTTAGCTTTTTCTATAGCCTTACCTTTCACAAAGTGGTCACAGCGTACACAAGCATCGTAAAACTCCACTCCGCTAGACTTTAGACAAAGCTTTTTAGTCCAGGTCTGCCACCATTTCTTAGTTCGTTTTTTAAAGTCATCCCCTTTGTGTTCAACTACATTTGGGACTTGAAAGTAGTTCTTTTTCTTTCCAGATTAGATCGATTTGACAGCACAAACCCGAGGCATTGTGGGCGGTGTAGTTGCAGTGTTGGTGGTCCTTGCCCTCTATCTGAAAGCCGTACCTATTTGTGACAACATCTGCAAACCAACTGTTGTTCACAAAGACAGAACTGATGAGTAACACACAGACACATGCGTATGAATCAATCATTCCATCTGTGTGTGTGTGTGTGTGTGTGTGTGTGTGTTTGTGTGTGTGTGTGTGTGTGTGTGTGTGTGTGTGTGTGTGTGCATCACCCAGGCATTGTTCTACGTGTGCGTCTGTGTGAATTTATAGACCATGATGATATAAAAGATGCATCTGTGTTGTCACAGTGAGTATAAATGGAACATGATAGTGGGCTAAGCTAATTCCGGTGACAGTCGTAATCCCGCATGTTACCACCCAAAGGTGCAACACAGTGATGGGCGGAAACAACATGTAGCTTCATGCACTGGACTGAAGTGAAGAGCAGGGCCAGTAAACTCACCATGAGTCAGGTTCACACTCACCTTCCCACTGATAGTGAAACACACACACACACACGCACACATCCTGACACGTGCACCAGGAAATAGACAGATATGATAAAGGAATAGAGCATTTACTGGTATTGTAGTATAATGTTCTCTGTTATTATTATTGTAGGTTCTGATGAGTCGAGATGAGATGTCCATTTTTATAGTACATGTTTGGGAACAACATTTTAGCCTTTCATTGCGATTTGAATGCATGCAAGTTTTATAACTGTTCTTTTGCATGGTTCTTTTTCTCTCTAAATTCAAAACCTCAGAAAAAAAGAAATAAATTGACGTAATGGGAGAAAATGAAAAAAGAGAGGCAAAGACAAGCAGAGAATGGACAAAGCAACAGCATAAAGGCAAGAAAGACAAGGAACGGGCAGATTTTGCACAGAGAGGGGAATAAAAGAAGAGTGAGGGAGAAATAAATAAAGATAGATGGAGGGAGAGGGGGAGGGATGTTGTGGGTGCAGTTCTCCAGTTGGTGTTGCTATGGCCCAGCCCTCCCTGCTCACTGAGCCATTTCCTGTTTTTGACCTGAAATCTTTATTTAGAGCCATCTCTCCTCTCTGCTCAGCATTCATGAGTCAACTCAGAGTCCAGAGAGATGAACGCGGGACTAAAATCAGATCCCCCATTCATCACGGAAGCTACGTACTGTATGCATCCACGCACAAAGCTACCCGGGCCGACCTGCCTGTTAGCCATACTCCCGCTGAGGTTTCATTCAGCCTGCTGCATGATACCCATATATTGAGATTCCCTGGTGCCAAAAATAGCTGAATATTCCTGTCTTTTATTGTTAGACCAGCCGTTTACATAAGCTCTGCTGTCTGCACCGATTGAGCTGAGTCAGACTTATATATATATAATATCAAATCTTTTACATGTTAATAGAGGTGTTCCTATACCATTTATCCTTCCTGATACCATTTTGGATACCTGAACCAGCCGATACTAAGTGCCAATCGGATACCAATGCATTATGTGTTAAATACATTTATTATTATTATTATTATTATCATCATTATCTCATCTCATCTCATCTCATCTCATCTTCAGCCTCTTATCCGGGGTCCGGTCTCAGGGGCAGCAGCTTTAGCAGGGGACCCCAAACTCCCCTTTCCCGGGCCACATTAACCAGCTCTAACTGGGGGATCCTGAGGCGTTCCCAGGCCAGTGTGGAGATATAATCTCTCCACCTGGTCCTGGGTCTTCCCCGAGGCCTCCTCCCAGCTGGACGTGCCTGGAACACCTCCCTAGGGAGGCGCCCAGGGGGCATCCTTACTAGATGCCTGAACCACCTCCAACTGGCTCCTTTCAACGCAAAGGAACAGCGGCTCTACTCCGAGTTTCTCACGAATGGCTGAACCTCTCACCCTATCTTATTATTATTATTATTGTTATTATTATCTAACAGCTTTGTACTAATAGCCCTGTATTGCTATCATTGTGGTAGATTGGCTCGGGTTATTCATATAGGGAATATATGCAATAACTTTGTTTTATTCAAAAATCAACCGTATCGCACCGTTTACTTGACAGCAGTCTGAAACCTTTGAGGGGGACCAGAGAGCGGTCGTTTGCTCTGCGACCCTGTAAGTTCTAAGAGCGTCACCTCGTCAGTAAAACTCCTATTGCATTAAATGGTGTACAATCCTGCGGACAAGATGCCAAAGTGGCGTAACCAACACTGGGAAGAGAAAAAAGGGAGATATTAGGACATTATCCCAGGTAAATTCCTGGGATAATGTTTCTGACACCACTGTTCTCACTATTCACACATGCAGCCACATTCAGGATATTCCTCTGCCTTGTGCCTTTTAACACTTGCTAAAGCAATGCCATGATGGATTGTTTTTTGTTTTTTTAAACTTTTTTTCTGTGTCTGCGCCCCGCTCAGTTCAACACTGCTTATCCCTGCTATGTTTCTTCTTGATTCATGACACTAGGTGTTTTTCCATTAGGGTAAAATGTGGCCGTTCGGAAAGTTTCAGGGCACGCCCTCTCAAATGGCCGTTCACTCGTCGTGTTTCCATTACAAATAAAAGGCCCCAGAGGGATTTAGGAGACTCCAGAGGTTACGTATCACTCTAAATGGGTTTTGATCGCCGGTGATCAGCGCTGCTCAAAGTGAGAAGAAAGTACAGATTAGTTTGATTTAAGGTGCCCCGTATGATTCACAACATCAACTTATGGACAAGTAACATGGAAGGAAACACTCCACCTTAAAGATTCGAGGCGCTGTAAAAGTGTGTAGGCTGTCACCCCACTGCAGTAGCCTACACTGTGTGTGTGTGTGTGTGTGTGTGTGTGTTTGTGTGTGTGTGTGTGTGTGTGTAAATGAGAGAGAGAGGGAGCACGCATCAAAGGGCTGCGGCTCAGAAGACAACCCGGCCGCTGCAGCACTCGTTCCAAGCCCGTGCAGAGATCATGCGTAGTGTCTGCTCCAGTGTGCTCACTACTTCGCCGTGGTGTTGTGGCGTCTGTACTACCACACGTCACATCCTGCTGAGAGCTACATCCAATCAGCAACCGGGCTTCTCTCAGGGGTTTGAGTGGCCGTTTCTTGGACCTGCTCTCCCACAGGTCCGAAAAAACAGCCACTCAAATGGCCGCTTGAGCGGCTCAAATGCAAATTAGGGGCGTTTCAGCAAGACAGGCCGCCTGTCAAGCCTAGTGGAATCACACCGACTGTACCAGCATTTTCCCTGGAATGTAACCAGGTGTTGAGGTGTGAAATTGGCGGTACAGATTTCCCTGAACATCGACCCCTGCTCCCATTCACACATGACTCCACGCAGGAAATGGCCCTGCACATTTTAAGGAAAGACCGCATGTTTGAAAGGGCCTTTAGCTTCAACACACTTACAACCAAATATTATGTGGAAAACTTTGTTGTGCCACTTTCTGTTGTGACCAGGACTTTACAGTGGAGAGTTCTATTGCACTTTTAAGGCCTAAATTTTATTTCCACCCTGACAAGAGAAAGAACGGACCAATTCTGTGCCAACAATTCAGTCCAGTAAACATTGGACTCCAATCGATGGAAATACTTTTGACAGCCGGTTGATCAAAGCCTGTCTGGAGAACAGGCAATTCGTCTGGAAAAGTAGGGAGACTTGTATTGTGATTGTGAGTGTACCAGTGCACAACTGGGTGAGTGTGCAGCAGGGGGCATCGGGGACACAAACGGTCTAGATGCCCACTTTCTGCCCTGCTCCACTGGTGTTTTTGTCTGTTTGGAGCAAACTGTGCTGGGTTTTGTTTGAGTTTACCGGACATCCTTCTGCCATCTGCTGCCGGGACGGGCATCACTAACTGGCCAACAGCACCATCAGTCCAGCGCTCATGTCTGTGACCACTCACCATTCTCAAATCAATGAAATACATGTCAATGCACAACACCAGCAGAAATTGAAAAGCATATGACTATTATAAAAGTAGGCTACTTGTAGGTCATGCATCTAAATAGGGTTGCAACATGAACATGGCTTCCACTTGCAGTTTCAAAATGTTGTTAATGTATAATAATTACATATTTTATACTGAGGGAGAGAGAAAGAGAAATACAATGTTAGTGTGTGTGCGTGAGTGAGTGAGTGCGTGCAAGCGTGTGTGTGCGTGTGTGTGTGTGTGTGTGTGTGTGTGTGTGTGTGGGCGGAGCAGAGTTGTCGACGCCACTTCTCGGGGCAGCTGCTCGGTCTCAGCTTCTCCTGTCGCCTTCACGTGCTCCTCGTTAACTTACCTACCGTAACCGAACGGATCCTGTAATAATGCGGTTGTTACATTAAGAATGACCTCGGGTCGGGAGTAGAATATAGTTGATGTGTAGAATCACACACTTAGCCTACATACATATATACATATAGGCTTAGTTTATCTAAGGAATTTAAATGAACAAAACTGATTTACATCTGCAGATTGTGTCCATAATAAACTACAGTAAATATATCTAAGTATTAAGGAGAACTATTTTATAGGGAGGCTTCTGCACAAGCAATTGTACCATCCTAAAGTTTACCACGCTGAAAATGAATGTTTTATTTCTTAAAAGATACACAGTGAAATGCATCTAAGTCACAGCATATTGCTATCCGTCCACTAAAATGTCACATCTTTTTAGCTCCTTAGATCTTCCACATTTGGACTTGATAAGGGCAACATCCATACATTTGCTGTTTTACACAGGCTATTAATAACGTCTGTGTCAGGTGGAGGTTGACATTTCTTTTGATGTATCAAACCTGCGATGCATCGAAAACCGTCTCTCCCTGTCTGCAACTGGGTGCCACACATGATTAAGTAATACCTTCTTACGTTTTTTTGCTTTAAATGGCACCGATTGTGGGACATTAGCGCACGTGCAGCTTCCCTCGCAAGTATGTCCGACGGCCCGTGAAGGCGGCGGCGTCCCTGCGAGCCGTGAGCGGAGGCACTTTTCTCCTCCTATCAGCGCCATTGTGTGACAGAGTCTCGGGGAGCGAGGACGGCCTGTTCTTCCGTAGCCGACGGGACTGTTTAAATACCCTCCATGTTTCTCTTCCAAACTCCGGCGGACCTGGACGGGGTAAGACGCCGTTTCTATTTTTCAAAGAGCAAAGTGAAAACACGCCGAGGAAATGCGTTACGACAGGGCAGGACGTATTTCGTATGAATAATAGACACGGCGGAGGTGTATCGGCGGCGCTGTGGGTAACGGGGTCTCTGCTTGGAAAAAAAAGTTTTGGTATTAAATGGATACTATGTGGATACACGCGTACACTTTCATTAACCGGCTTCCTTTAACTGCCGAGGACTCGTCCCAGTTTACAGAGCCGAGGCAGGGGCCGCCGCTTTACGGGTTGTAACAACGGGGGAAAGTCTGCCTGGTAAACTTTTTTTTTACACTAAATACATTGAGTGTTGCCCCCAAATACACTCACCCACCGGCATATACGGTTGTAGGCCAATGGATGGCGTTAGTTACATTCATAATTTCACTTAAGCTATTCTATTTTAAAAAAAAAAAGTAATAACCAGATAACAGAGAATGACCTACATTTGTATAAACACTCTCGAAACGACATTCATTGAAAATGTATTAGGGGCCCAAATAGAATGACTTTGCTAAGTCTACATATTGTAGCATGTTATCATCAGAACATATAGGGAATGTGGACCTATGTTTTCACAAAAATCAATCTGCAAGAGCACATATGAGAAGCTACATCCAGTCCGTTGACACTTGTGTGAAGCAGGTTTTTGAAATGTGTTTTGGCAGTGGAAGTGGAAGTGGAAGTGATTTAGTCTCTAGTGTTTGGGACTGTCTCAGTCTGTAGTGGTGAGTGGAGCGGCCTCTGTTTCATAACACGCTGCCCAAATAAGGTTGTCACCATACCAGGATTTTAATACCTGATACCACGACAAAAAGAAAGAGAAAAGTCCATGGCACACAAACTGGGATGTTTTATTTCTCTTTTCTTTCAAATGAACCTACACGCGGTGCTGGTTCTGAAAAATAAGCACGCACCAACACACAGCGGCTTTTCTGCCCTGTTGTTTCATCTGTGCTGTCTTGGGTTGAAAATCTGATTGTAGATCTGCATTTTTTAGAGCTTAGATACTTTAGGTACCATCAAATGTGGATATGGTATCGCTTTGAACCACGTGCTATTGAAAAGTATCAAAGTATTGACAACCTTAACCACAACACAGCAGTGCGCTTTTCTTCACTTTGTCACTCCTGTGCGGTGGCCCGCAGGCTGCACATAGGTCGACTCAGAGGTTCTGACTTTGCCTGGATGATATACCCTCAACATGACCTCGCATCAGACCACGGGGCCGTTCTAAATCAGAGCTGAATGCCATCTGAGGAGTAGCCAGATGTGATGCAGAGTTATACAACCGTCATACTGTGTCTGAGCAGATAACCACAATGGGGAGAGGAAAGCCCAGTTTTTGGCTGAGTGCGGTACCCCTCAGGAAGTCCCAAGACTACAGGTAGGGTCCAGACAGAGTACATCAAAAATAAAAACATGTTGATTTTAAATTTCACACCTTCATTGACTGAAATATTTCCAGTAAGAGACTATGACAATGGTTAAATTCTGATCGGCTTCCCCTCTTTAGTACTAAAGCTCATTAAACAAACTGGGGAAACATAGCAGGGCTTTATTTTTAAGATGCACTCGCTGATTTTGTCTTAAGCGCCCAGTATTCCCTCCAAATCCCCTACATTCCCACCAGCTCGCTACTCTTATTTCAAACTCAATACGCCAATACTGAGCTGGGGGGAAATGTTTGCGATTTGAAGGCCCTTTAACAAAATCCTCTTTACCACACATGACATGAAAATGTATTAGACATCCTGAAGTGACAGCTGCAGCTTTTGTTGTCGATCTCCGAGGCTTGAATTTACATTAATAAGCAAGTTCTGTTACACAAGGGGTGGGTGTGCTCTATTGTATTTATCGCATACCTTCAGTAGCTGAATAAATAATAAAGCACATAACTCGTAATAGAAATAAGGCTCACGGTGCAGCAGTAGAGCTTCAAATGCAGTAACAAGGCTCGCACTGCATTCACAAGGATTATGCTTAAGTAGTAAGCGTGCTGCCTGCGGTAAAAATGATGACACTTGCAGCACTGGGGCTGGTGCTGCTGTAACAAGGTGTGCACCATGGTAATACGCCCGGTACTGCTGTGATACAGTGCATGCTGCAGTAATAAGGCAGATACTGCAGTAATAAGGTGGACACTACCACACACCCAGTGACCATACAGATTGACTCTGTACATTTCTATAGCTTCTGTTGGCTTTGTCACTGGAAGTGTCAAGCTGTGTTTCCCCCCCCGAAGAGGCTTGGTGGAAAGAGTGGAGCGCTCAACGGCATGTAGACACGTCTGCTGACCTAAATCTGCTCTCTTCTTCTGCCTTTTATTTATAGACTTAAGTGTGTGTGTGTGTGTGTGTGTGTGTGTGTGTGTGTGTGTGTGTGTGTGTGTGTGTGTGTGTGAATACACTAATGACCTGAAATTTGAGATGCACACACACATTCTTTTGCGTGTATGTGACATTGTGATTTACTGTGCAGTTCTGTAAAAGCAAGGTATGATTTTAACTTTTTTTGTGAAACAGTAGATTGTCTCTTTATCTAACACAGTACAGTAAGTTTCAAGGAATCGGGCATTTCAGCACCTGTCAAGGTTCTCTGTTGTGACTGACTTAGTTTGACGTACTGGCCGTGCAGGAGTTTGGCTCTTGATTGCACATACTGTGTGTACTCAGTTTATTAGGTACACCTCGCTACATAAAAGCCTCGTTATGAATCCCAGCTGAATGTTTATATAATTTATGGTCACTTTGGTTGCTGTAGTTTGTGGCGTTGTTGAATTGGATTGCTTTACACTGAGAGGTGTTTCTAATTTTTTCTCCAGCCCAATTCTGAAAACAAGAGATCACTAGACCGCCAAAAAGCTAAGCGCCAAATGAGCGGGCAATTGAGCTTGGTTTCAATATGAGTCAGGGAAACAGGGTTTACTAGTCAGTGACTCTTTCTGTGTGTGAGTGTGTGATGAATCACCTAACTTTAGATACCTTAACTTGCACTTTAAATACTTTAAATAAAATCCATAAAGTCATTTAAATAAAAGGAGGATTGCTCTCAAAAATGAATGTGAATGCATTGATTGGTCACACATGGAAATCCTCAGATGCGGACCCCGTCTCTGTCTCATCTTCTTTGCAACGGTTGCTGACCATGCCAGCGCTCACACCAGTGTCTCTTTATCAAGGGGATGCTGCGTGTTGTGCAGTAGGAGCTGTAGTGTTTTGTAACCAGGTCTGTCATTACGTAAGAGATCGTAGTGAATTCCCTGTTTGATACCCAGCTGACCTCTGTCATGTGAGCATTTTATGATCACTGCTAGGGAACACGCGCACACACACAGACACACACACAGACACACACACACACACACACACACACACACACACACACACACACACACACACACACACACACACACACACACACACACACACACACACACACACACACACACACAGCTTTGTTGCACACACAAGATTGGCTTATTTATTTTGGTTCGTGCTGGCCTCTAGCAGCTGTCCTTCCTTCCTGTTGTTCCACAGAAACACAGATTTTTTAGCAATGTCAAAATAATAGTATTTTCAAGATTAGCAATCCTTTTTGAGGTCAAGTATACGGTAGTTTCGAAAAGCTCTCTAGCTTTTTTTTATTTCCCTAGCTTTGTGTCATTGCTGGAGTCTGGTCTCGCTACACTGGTTTATCATTCAGGGATGAGGGCTTCTAGAGGAAGGGGAGGAGAATGTCTCTTACACGCCAAACGTCGGATGTTAGGCTTTATCCCAGCATCACACATCCGGTAAGCCAGACAATTTATACAATGTTTCAGCTCATTCTTAGGGTATTTGACAACTTACTGTAGCTAACACTAGTACTAGTAGGTCATAATATAGCTAATATTCATAATAATGTTGTTACATTTAAAGCTGGCTGCAAAATTACACTGGCAGCCTTGAAATAAAATCAAACATCGTGACCTTCAGTATTTCATTTACCTTTATTCATCATCACCAAACCTATCAGCATTTCAGCATCTAAACCACGTGTTAACTGAACCTTGATCTGTTTAATGATACGTTTTGAACACTTTAATAATGTCATCTGAGTCGTCACAGTCTGGTTGAGAAAAGACACACTTTGGTTGTGTTGAAAGTCGCGTACTAACGTACACATACCACATACTAAATATGTATGTTCTGCATACTGCCTACTGAATGAATGCTTAAGTGTGCCGTTACCAGCAGACTGTTCACACTGCCATGTGACATGTGGCTTTGGTACAGTCATGTGACTGCATCTCATGACTGATGGGCGGTCTGACCCAGCCGGCGACTCACATCTCCGAAAACATTGCAGCAAATTTCCAAACAGGTGTTATTTTGATCAACTGACCACATATTTGCAATCTAAAAACGTAATAAAGTGACATATTAACAGCTTTTACCCTGACTCAAAATGCCATTGCGTAGTCTGAAGACACACAATGTATTGTGGGCAGTTGAGGAAGTCCCGCAAACTCCCATCTCATGCTCAGAAAATCACATTCACAAATCCACATATGGTGCTGTGTGAACGCACTACATACAAAACTTTAGGTCATACTCTCAGGGTTTGTACAGGTGCTTGAAATGCTTGAAAATGTTTGAATTTTGATGTTGTGTTTTCAAGGTTTGAAAATGCTTGAAATTGTATGTGCATTTCTTTCACAACAGAGAGCTATAGAATAGAAATTTAATTTCTTATCCTTCTGGTATTACGAAAGACAGTTGCAGTTGTTTTTTTTAGCATAATTCCATCTCAACGTGATAAAAAAGGTGAAATAATCATTTTCAATATGTATGTATTTGTAGAAATATGTACCGTAATTTCCGGACTATAAGCCGCTACTTTTTTCCCTCGTTCTGGTCCCTGAGGCTTATACAACGGTGCGGCTTTTCTACGGCTTACGGTAACCAGGGGCGCACACTACCGAGGATGCGCGAGACCGAGGCAGACATCTGGCGCCAGGTAACGAGAGCAAAACAAAGAGAAGGAGAGCGTCAGCGACAGTTTGCGCGAAGGAAGTGTTCATGCAAACACCCTCAACATGGAAAACAAACAGAGAAGTGCATATGATGCTGCTTTTAAGTTAAAGGCAATCGATCTGGCTGTCAAAGAAGGAAATAGAGCTGCTGCACGTACCTGGTTGGTTATTTTGATAACGTAAACGGCCGCGGGACTGCACTTTTACTGCCGTGTTACAGGCGAGCACTTTGTATTACTTTGCACCGTTGTATTATTTGTACTCTGCACGAATGCTGTTCGCCATGTCAAAGATGTGAAAGTTTGATTGAATGATTGAAAGATTTATTGTTAATAAATGGGACGCTTTGCGTTCCCAAACAGTCATCTCTGTCCCGACAATCCCCTCCGTGGTAGCAGGAACCCCTATATACTACGGTAATTACACATCAAAACGCCTGCGGTTTATAGTCGGGTGCGGCTTTTATATGGAGCAATCTGTATTTTCCCCTAAATTTAGCTGGTGAGGCTTATAGTCAGGTACGCTTTATAGTCCGGAAATTACGGTAATTTACCACAGCTGTGAGGTGCTGGCAAAGCTTGAAAATGGACCTTGAAAATGGTTGAAAGGTGCTTGAATTTGACAATGGGAAACGGTGTAAAAACCCTGTACTTTGTATGAATAGTCATACTAGGGCTGGGCCATAATCAAATATGAAAATTTGCCATCTTCAATGGAATGGAATCGTTAGGAAATAATTTACGTCATCTTAATTGACAATTACAACCACATACTAACAGATCTATTTGAAAAGTTCTTTAAAACTTTAGAAACTAGTCATTTGTTATTTAATCCACACAGGAATCTACAGAAATAGCCTTTACCTTTTGGTTATTTCATATAGAGTATTTATTCACTGAATTGCTAGATGACATATTATATCGATATATATCATTACCAAGATATGAAATTACCTTTATCGTGAGAAGAGGATTTTGCCCATATAGTCCAGCCTCAAGTGGAGTTGAGAATTTGATTGGAACAATTGCTGATGAGGCGTCAATGGTGAGTCTTTAGGTCTTAAAGACTCACCATCGACGCCTCATCAGCAATTGTTGGTCTAGTTGTAGTCCTTTAATGCATTTGTCAAAGTGTTCAAAAATGTCATAAAAACATAACGACTATATTAGCAGACAGAGCTGCAGTAGTAACAACAAACACCAGTAGTAGTAGTAGCTATCATGATGGTGTAACTGTATCTTAAGTTGTGTGTGGAAGCGCAGCTGCTATTGAGCGTAGTGGGTCTGGTCAGGCGAGCACTACAACGCACTCTCTTCCTCTGGGTTTGGTCTGGAATGTGTTTACTAGTTCTACATTGTGTGTGCGTGAGACACACACACACACACACACACACACACACACACACAGGAGTGAGTTGGACACTGTGCAAAGCTAGATGCATTGAGAGGAGGAACAGTGGCAGCACAGTCATGACTACAAACGCAACTGTGCCACTGTATGCCTTCATGCACATGTGAATGCTGAGATTAATACGTCATACAGCACAGTGCTACATTCATCCACCTGCAACAGCGTATAGTGTGTAGAGTGTGTCCTTACTTTGTGCATCTAGAGAACCTGAAATAGCCCGATGTGGAGGCGAGGGGGAGGGGTGGATGTGCAGCTCAGGCATGGAAACCAGCGTATCCGGTTACAGGATCATAATATCACTGCAGAGTCCATCCACTAGCACTGCACTACCGCACAACACACACACTCATACTCAACACAGCCAGCTCCTGGAATAATATGCTCGGCCCACATGTCTGAAGTGTGTTTGCAGGCACAGTTGGCAGGCTAACGCACACTCTCATGCTTGCACACACACACGACGTTCCCTCTAAATGTACAAAACATTTGTGTTTTTATGTTTTACACCATCATTTTGTAATTAGATTTATACCTTTGTATATGTATACATGTACATTAAAACTAACCGCTTGTTCTTAATGGTCTATTTTTCTTTGCTTTATGTTATTCATTGACCACCACTGCCCACTTCCCACGAACGCAACATCAATTTTGTCTTATGTAAAAGAGTGTAGCCGCAAGTTCTTCTTGCTTCTTTTAAGATGCAATTTCTGATTCTGTGGCTTTTTGCTTGTATTGTGTCCTCTTCAGTTACAGTTCATCTTAATCATCGTATTTCAGAGTAAGATGGGAAAATGTTTGGCCCATTCTATGTTGGTCCAAGGTTTTGTATCAGGGCATCTGGTGATATTTTGGGCTGCAGGCAAAATCAGTATATCTTGAGAAATGTTCTTACCCAAAGTTCCTTCCATAGATCAGGTCGCTCTGCTGGAAACAACCATTTATGCATTGATTTTGATTTGTTTGATATCCGTAGCACAATTGTGGTTTATAGGGTGAGAACAAAAAGAGAAGACTGCAAACACAGTTCATGTTTTATTGATTACATATATTGATAAAATATTAGGTAGATGTTGGACTTTTATTAAAGTAAACCATGTCCTGTTGGCATTTTCAGTCTCTGATATGATGGATATGAGTGATTACACACTTCTTTTGTAATTGCACTGGCACTGAACCTGAAGTTATTCCAATACAACATTTCCATTGGATTTCAAAGAAGTGCATAGAACTGGTACTAGCACTATACTCATCATATTTCACAACTTTCTGTCCAATTTAAAGGGTAACGACTATTGAAAAAAGAACTGTTGTGGGCCTCTTTCCAATAACATTTGACCTTCACAACAGTAGGTTGATTTTTAGTCATAGCTGCTGCTTAGAAGGGTTTAAGACCCCTTGAGCTATATTTACCTCATGGAAAACCTTTTGGAAAAGGTAGTTTAAGACAGTTAAAAATGGCACGTTAAGTCACAGTGACCTTGAATGAAGACCGTGGCTCTATTTTGGAGTGCAGTACTCCTCCACCACTGTGCTTTATCTGCTCCACTCATTTATGATCTGTTTTTCTTCTGTTGTGTTCATATGTAGACATGGTTGACACGGGGTGTGGGATGGTTCTGGGCCTGTGAACTTTGACAGTCAGTGGAAGGAGAAGGGGAGGTGTGAGGTAAAGAGTGGAGGCAGGATGAAAAAGATAGATGGAAAAAAGGTAAAAGAGTGACTGAGGAAGAGAAGAGAAGAGGTGGAGGAGAAGGAAAGGGAAGAGGAGGATAATGGAGTGGAATGTAAGGGGTGGGGCACCTCTGGTATGTCAGCCCTACACTGTGTGTGTGCGTGTGTACGTGTGTGTGTGTGTCTAAACACCCTGCCATGAGTCAGTGAGTCAGACATGCGCAGCTGCTTCAGCTCTCAATCACACACCCGCAAACTGCTTTGAAACTCTGTTGCTCTCTCTTTGACTCTGTTTCTCTGTCTCTCTGACACTCTGATTCGCCATTTTACTAGAATCTCCATAAGCAGCTGCAATGCAGAAACTCAAGTAGCAGATAGATATGCCTCACGAACATCTAAGTACTTTATTTATCCACCATCTTACACTATTGTTTTCCCCAATTACACACATAGGCTCGAAATACACACCTATACGGTCTTTAAGGGCGCACTCACATTTGGCCAGGTTGATCCGATTGTCCCCCCTTCCTCCTCCACTGCTGGCCAGGCCCGGCCTGCACTGAACTGCTCCAAAAGATCCGAAGCCCTCTTCTCTTAACCGGGCCAGGGACGGGAAGTGTGCCATACCCAGCCATGGTACGGTTGCGCGGTGAATTAGAGGAATGAAATAAAATTTGCGGATTGTAAGTAAGCGCACGCACACACCTCGTCACAGCTGGAAGGTGCTGCATTGTCGGAATATGAGTGAATGCAAAGTTTACTCTGTGTGTTTGTGTGTTGACGCACAGACAGAACGAAGCAGCACTATGTAGCACAGCTTTTGGAGCAGACCAGAAGGAAACACTGAAGCACATAAAAACACACAGCAATGCACTTTGTAGTAATGACCTGTTCGTAGGGCTGGGCAATATGACCAAAATCTCATTACCTACCATATACCATATAGGTCATTTCTTATCCCAATAACGATATCACGATATAGTACATTTTTTTTCAATATATATATATATATATATATAATTCTATAATTGTATTTTTGCTTAATTTAGGTCAGGTTTTCCCAGTACAATGGGCTTTTTATTATTTTGAATAGAGCTCCTGAGTCTGGTGCTGCCCGCTGTCAGTCTGTTTCAGATTACTCATACGAGCATCTTATTAAAAGTATTTGTTGTTATAACATAAACGTGTTTTGTTTGTATCTTTCTTTGACAGTAGTTTCTCTTTCACTTTCAGTGGGCTGTGTCGGACTGTCGGACTGACGGCACAGCCGTAATTAGCCGCTCCTTTTCCACTGAAACACTGCAGCCTGTGTTGGCGCGTGTGTGTCGTGCATCTGGTGTGTGTAGACTGTTCTGTGTGTGTGTTACAGTTGTTTTCTGGCGATTTAATAAAGAGAGAAACTCAGTCTATGGTCACACTAATAATGCACGGAGTGACTCCTTTCAGATTCACGCTTCGGCTCACTTCAACTTCACACCCCTCAGCCTGTAAAGTACACGATTCATGACACTGGAAGAGATAGAGCAAAATATGAAACGACAAACATTTTATATCGACATACGATACATATCATCATATCACACAGCCCTACCCGTGCGTCATCAAATACCACTGCTTTGGTGTATTGTGCATTATGAGTCGCTTAAGGGTTGGGAATGAGAACGGGCTGCTCACCCTGTGTGCTGTTACTGGCTGGGGGTTACGCACCCACATGAGGCCCACAAGGCTTGTTGCTGACGCCCAGAACAGCAAAATAAGAAGAAAGCAGAAAATCCTGGCAGACAGCAGGGTCACTGCAGACACTGACACCACCACACACTTAAAGTGGGTCATAAGTGATGATTGAAAGGAATTACTTTTGCATTAGTTGATACATTGTTTTTAGCATAATACTGAATATTATACCTTTAATGGAGTTTGAGTTTTTTAGACCCTGCTCATTGTTTTGTTTGTTGAGCCAGAATGGCTGTCTCTGTAATGCTAACTAGAGATGCACCGAACTGATACCGGATCGGATATCTGCTCCGATATTGACTAATGAGCTGCATCGGACATCTGATGAATGAGGCCGATCCAACATTCTGATCCAGTCATTTCTCTTTTATTAATATCATACACAGCAATACAGTTACAGTGATCTAGTCACTTCAATTCTATGTTTGCAACACCGGTTAGAATAAGAATATCTTGTTTGCAGTGCACTTTACATGGAAGTGTTATACATTTCTTTTTGCTGCTAATGTACACTTTGTTATTTGTTAATAAATAATATTAGGTACATTTATATCTGTGTTCATTTGTGACCTTTTTTTAACAAGGCTAAATGTTTATGTTGAGCCTGATGCTTCACTCACATGGCAAGGTAAACACTTTACACTTGTGTAATTGTAACACTTTTGATTCATTCAACAGTAGGGTCGGATCGGTACCTGGTATCGGCCGATGCGCTCAGCCCAGGTATCGGGGTCTGATTGGATTGGTTATTCTCTAATACTGTCTAATCAGTTTAAGTGCCTAATAAAAGCTAAACGGCTCTTGTTTTGCTTAATGAGCCCGATGGATGGATAGTTAAAGGAATAATTCAACATTTTGGAGGATAGGCTTGTTTGCTTTCTTGCTGAGAGTATGATGAAGGTCAATACTACTCTCATATATGGATCTGTGATGAGCAGGGGGAACAGCTAGCCTGGATCTATTAAAAGTACGACTACAAGCACCTCGTCAACTAAAAAACAATTCAGTTTAGTGTGATACTTTAAAGACATTCCCATTTTGTAAATAGTCATATCACTCGACAGTTCAAGCCCAAGTCAACATCTGGTTTGACACCATTTCCATGGAAGATGACAAACTCTCATTAACATTGCCATCATAGCTAGCTCGCTAACACAGGGAAATGTTGAGGTACTTTTGGTGTGTCCAAGGCAAAGAAATAAAATAGTCAGATATTTTTTTTTACACCTACTAATATCTGTAAAATATAAATATGAGGAGCCAGTGAACCAACCCATCTGCATCATTTATGAGCCAATTGCAAAGTCTTGAGTAATGAAGAGTTGCTACGGCTGAAAGGCTCCTCAGCATTCGTTTTAATAGATGGAGGAAAGAAAGTTGCTCATTCCCTTCCCACCTTTTCCAGACCAATGTCTCACCTACTCCTCTGCTTCCTCGTCTTCCTCCTCTTCCTTCCTGCCCCTCGGCACACCCCCGCCCTCCTCCCCCTCTCCCCCATCCCATTCTTTGTCATCTCTGTGGGTGAATTCCCAGCTGACTCTGTTTGTCATGGCAACCAACCGGTCGTGGTGACTGGGCCTGCAGCTCACACTTCCTGTGTGTGTGGTTGTGTGTGCAAGCGAGAGAGAGAGAGAGAGAGAGAGAGAGAGAGAGAGAGAGAGAGAGAGAGAAGAGACGCATGCTCAATGTGTGTGTGTGTGTGTACTGTGTAGACAGCAACTGGCTGCATGAGCCTGTCAGCCTGGATTAGAGTCAAACACACTGCAACGATTCCTGTTTCTTTCTTTCCTTCTTTCTTTATTTCTCTCTTTCTGTTTTTCTGTTTTTCTTTAGCTTCCTCATAAAAAGGTCCAACACGCCTCTCAAAGTGGTATAAGTAAGTCAATGTGCTATTCTAATATAGCAGGAGAAGGGATGGCGGAGGGGGTCGGGCTTCAAATCTGGCCTATGATCCTGTGGTACAGCAGGGAACGCTGCTATTACATAACTGTGTGTGTGTGTGTGTGTGTGTGTGTGTGTGTTACAGTATGCAGCGGTGTGGCTGTCTTTGCAGCTGCTCTTGGTTTCAATATATGTTTTTTAAAATCCCATGTAGCTTGTTGCATTTAAGCAGCTTTTTGAATCACCACAGTTAAACTGCTGGGTTTCAGTCTGAAAACTTCACTGGCGAATATGTCAGTGTTTCATTCCGCTGAGATGTTAATCTAATGCTGAGATCTAGCAGTGCTATTTGGATCAACACAAAAACCCCAATGACAATTTCTTTACTTGCTAACTTTGCAATTTCAGATTTTTTTTAAATGGTACCAAAAGATTATGTAAAATTTCAGCGATTTAGAGACTCTCCAATAGCAAACCAGGCAGGGAGAACAGTTTTTAGTCACAGAAGTGAACTGAATTTATTACATACGTCATGACAATGTTATTTATGAGGCTTAGATTTGAATGTTCACAAAATCTTCACCAATTTTATTTTATTTATAGTGTCAAAACATATCAACAGTTATCTTCTAATACAGTATAGGTTCAGACCGCACTCTGGTTTATTTATGATTTACAGAGACCCAACAATTCCTCCATGAGCAAACAGCAACTGCTCTGAGGTATTTCTCTGATATACTTAGAGGGGGTACATTTAATCCCTATGGCCCAAGCAGGGTGCTTCCATTATGGTGATGTAATTGTTACTGAAAGGACCAAGCCAGGACTGCTTTATTCATGTTGGATGAGCTGAGATCTTAAATGAGGAGTTCATTAATTGATTGGTCGATCAACAGGAAATCGAATGGCAGTTACTCTGATAATCTATTATTTGTCTGTTTTCATGCAAAGATGACAAGTATTTGCTCAGCTCTGGTAAATTGTGAGGGACATTTTTTACTTGTATCTCTTACATTTTACAAACAAAATGATTTCTGAAGAAAGTAACTGTCTAGGAATAATCAGTTGCAACCAGATGACATGCTTGTTACTGATGTCTAAATCGAGCGACAAATTTAACTCCTTTTCCCTGTGTCTCTGGTTTTGTGTTTTCCAGATATATGTTCGGTAAAGGTGCGAAGCGGAAGCTGGACGAGGATGAAGAGGGGCTGGAAGGCAAAACGCTGGAGGCGCCGGTGGCGGGAGGGGGACTAGGCTTCGTTCCAGAGGGCCTGTCCAAGGTGTCGTACACCCTGCAGCGGCAGACCATTTTCAACATCTCCCTGATGAAGCTGTACAGCCAGCGGCCGCTTGGTGAGCCCAGCCTAGAGCGCCGCGTGCTCATCAACAACATGCTGCGACGCATCCAGGATGAACTGAAGCAGGAAGGCTCCCTGCGGCAGCTGCTCTTGCCACCTTCGCCGCCACCCGACGACCCCATGGATGAGGGTTTTCGCGAGGCACCACCCTCCTTTGGTGTTTTGTCAGCGACAGCACAGGTATCCCAGCCTTCTGCGCTGTTGATGCCGGTGATCGTTCCACCGCCTTCACCCCACCCAATGGTGCCTCCCAATTGCCAGGCATCCCAGGCCTGCCCCAACCGTTTGGAGGCATGCCCGGCCCCCCTAGAAGCCTGCCTCACTCCAGCCTCTTTACTGGAGGAGGATGGCGGAGATTCAGCCTTTTGTGCTCCATCTCCACCCACTCCTCCTCTGTCGCCTCCCCCGGCGCAGCCTCCTCCGTTACCTTCGGCACTTCTGAGCCAGGTGTCCCCCAGGGTCCCTGTGCCTGCCTCGTCCAATGACGGTTTCCCCTCCACTCTGAGTGACATGGAGTTGGGTCCTCCCACAGCCATAACAAGGACAGCAGCAGCTAATACTGTAACCGTGACTACCTCCCCAGCTCCCATGCCACTCACCCAGCCCTCCCTCTTAGCACCCCTCTCCCCAGCACCCACAGGCCCACCCAGAGACAGCAGGACCATGGGTGCTAAACCAGAAGCAGCTGGCGTCTTGCTAGCAGAAGCCCGCTGTGCCGAACTCCGGCCGATGGACAGTCTGCCCGCACTGCCGCCTGTTGGCCTAGTAGACATTTCCTCCTCTTCTTCCTCTTCCTCACCCTCGGGGTTTCTCTCAGACTTGGCACTTGACGATGTCCTGTTTGCCGACATTGACACGTCCATGTATGACTTTGACCCCTGTACGACAACGGGGGCTGTGGGCGTGACGACAGGTGGTGGCCTCACCAAACTGTCGCCGGTGGTGACAGCGGACGACCTCCTCAAATCGCTGGCATCGCCGTACAGTGGCCCCTCCCCCCAGGTTTCAGCCAATCAGCCTTTCAAAATTGATCTGACAGAACTGGACCACATCATGGAGGTGTTGGTGGGCTCGTGACTCACGGACACCTCCGCCTCAGAAACACAAAGACAGTTTATGGACAACAGACTGGAATGAACATTTGGGATCGATTTGGGGTTTTCCTGGTCGCCGTTTTTATGTTTTTTAAAAAAAAAACTCTCTTCAAAGGTCGGTAATTGTAAACATCGATAGTGATGTCAATTAGTACTACTATGACAACTACTACTACACAACACTGTGCATGCACTGTGCTCGCCTTTCCAAATATGGAAATGAAATAACCGGGAAACAAAGACACACATAAGTTTATATTTCTATACTTGTGAGGACCTCGATTAATTCCATCATTCCCTGATCCTGATTTAAACCTAATCCTAGTTTTAATCTTTAACCTGAACCTAAGCCTTAACCCTAAAAAGTAACTGTAAATAGAAAAAGTGAGGACCGGCAAATTGTCCTCATTCTGGAGGATTTTTGCAATCATTATATCTTTGTGAGGATGTTTACTCCTCACAGGTGTAGTTATACAAGTGAACACACAGAGACAAGACAAACAAACACACAAACACACTGAATCCATGGCTTTTAGCAGACGAGTGCCTTTCAAAATGACCACTTCTTCAATTCCTGTTTTTACAGTATTTGTCTTTTTTTCTAGTTCTTTTCACTTTAACAGTCGAGAGAGAATACTCCTCAATGGTCTTTTTTAATTTATTCTATTGTGTTAAAACTATAATTAAGTAAGATAATTTCTTATGATCAAATAATAATTATTTAATCTTTATCTTATTACAGATGCTATGTTTTATTTGTGAAGCAAGCATAAAAAGGTTTTACGAGGAATACATTGTTTTACCAGTGTGCTACATTACATATTAGCTTGGCTATATAATCACGCTTTTGGAATAGCTCTGAAACTCATCGCCTGGTTGCTTATTAATCTCTTTTGGTAGGAGGAAATTCTTGTACACATCATGTATATGAGTTCAGTTCAGGACTTGTTTTTTCTTTCCCTTCCTTATTGGCAGGCACATGTAACTGTGCTGGATGCTATTTTACATGAGCTCAAACTACAGTCTAGTTATCATGCCTCAGTTACAGCACGATTCAAATGAGTTACACCCACAGGAAAGCTTGATGTGTTTACATTGGAAGCGGCGGCTGCGCCACCACCACCGCCACCAACTCTTGCTTCCCAGTGTAGATGGTCTGAAAAGTCCAACCTAAGCAGAGAGTTCAGGCTCCAGACACATTCAAATTGGCTGTATACCACTTAAGATTGCGCAAAACTTCTCAGAATCACACAAAGAAAATTGAATATACTAGTTGAAATGTCTTATTTTTGACTAAAATTAGCAACATGAGTGACAAATTACAGCACAGCATACAGTATTACACACATCGTATTGCAGAGTATGTTTACTCGCGTTTAGAATATGAGCCCTTTTTGCCAAATCTGGGGGTTCAGCTCACTTCTGTGCATTGTGCTGTTGAATCCAAAACTCCCATTTGAAACACATACAGGAGGGCTAAATCTGGCTTGTGAATATTTGAGTGTGGATTTCCACCGAAGAAGGACGCGTGAGGATTCCTAAGGTCGACGTGTTTTCTTTTCCCAGCAGACCACACACACAGTTTGAAATACAATAGTAATATTTATCAGTTTATTAGTCAAATGCTATGTCCACAGTGGAGCCTTTTATATGCCATGTACATCTACATCAACATGTTGTCACGAGGATACTTGATAGGTAGATGAAGCCAGTAGTAAACACAGGCAATAAACATCACATACAAACCATCTATCCCTTTATAGAGGAGTTATACTAATAACAGGACTACAAGATAGAATCCTTTTCAAGGTGCAGATGCATGGGGTGTTTTCAACAGTTTCTACAACCAAGCAAGAAGTTGTAAAATTCCTTTTCTTCCTGTGATATTCAGAAAGGCAGAAGCAGTGAGTCTGCAGAAATCAGAATCTGTAGCCAAACAATGCAATGCGATTTTAACATTAAAGGAAAACTCCACCCTGGGATACTTTCACCAGTCACAATGCATTTCAGGACTTGCTGAAGTGAAGTGTCGTAATTGTCTCGAGGCAACTTTGGATAAAATTGAATTCCTCCTCCTCCTCACTGCGATTTGCTTCTTGTGGACAACAGAACAAGCTCAAAACAACATATGACCTATTTTTGCCCTATAAGTTCTTTTAAGCAAATATGTAAGCTACTGCACATTAGCATTCATGTGTAGCTCTGTCTCTAACGGACTGTTTGGGCTCCACTGACTGCTGTAGGAGAACGTAGAGCATGTAGATGAAAGCAGAGTCGGGGCCAGAAAACAAAAAGAAGAGCTAAAAGAAACTAAAACGCTCCGTAGAACTAACAGGGACTGAGTTTGATGATACGGATCTGAGTTCATCACTATAAACGGCACCATAATCATTTCATAGTAGTTATATAAAAGCAAATGATGAGTGCAGCACTGTAACACTGTCTGTAACTTCTGGGCATTGTCTAGCTATTCAAAGTAAAAAAATAAATAAAAAGACACCACAGACAACACACATCACTATCATGGTGGGTTTTTCCTTTAAAGCTAATTAAGTAACAAACAACACAAGAAACTCTCAAACACTTGTGTGTCTGCCAACACAGCCTTGCTATGGTGTAAAATGGTATGTTAATGGTATTCTTGCAGAAGTCCCAGCTGGTGGGACGCGGCGGTTGTTAATGGGACAGAATGTGTTATCTGGAATCCAGTCTGACTCATCTTACTGTGCTAGCCAACAGCAGTGAAGTCGGGTGGTGTTAAAACTTGTTCCAGTGGAAGATCATTAGTTTCCCAGCGTGCATTTGACCTCAGCTAGTATGTAAATGAACTGCATGTGAGTGTGAGCTGAGCAGATAGCAGCACCAACTAATACTGTTTGTAGACGACTGTGTCTCGTTTCTTTCACTATATTTGAATTTTGGAGTGCTTGTTTTTTTCTTTTCAATGAAGTTATTTATTCATGTTGTTTTTCTTTTCTGTGTAAATATATTTATTTTTGATGTGAAGTGAACATTTGGATTGTAAATGTGTGTACAGAATGTGTGGTAGGAATGTAATTCAGATAGGAATGTATCTGAGCGTGGAATTATGGGTGGAAGCCATTTTTTATACACATAGGTAGTTGTATTATCTCGTTTATGTTTTGTTGCTCTGTTATTGATTTTTTTGTGGGGCCGCGGCCACACCTTTTTACATCTTTTGTACTATTTTCGTTCATCGTTTTACAGTTGAAGGCAAACAGTTCATGCAGCAATACTCAAAAACCCGTCTCCAACCTTCAGATGTCAAGACTCCAAAGCCTGTCATAGACGCTTCAATGCCAAAAGTAATGTACATAGTATGAACAACATTCGAGCTCCTGAGACTTTATCGATCAGTGTTTGTTACTGAATCTGTTTTAGCGCTGTCCAAGCATGCGGCGAGGAGACTGACCGCAGTCGAGGCTGATTTCCTCTACGAAGGCTGTATTTTACACAGACCTCAGAGCTGTGCCTTTTTCTATGCAATAGAACACAAACACACAGAGAGAAACTATCAGCTGACCACTGTATTGGGATCCAAATGTGGACTGTAGATAATAAATATATATATGTATGTTGTATACACACACACACACGTTTACATATATATATATATATATGTATATATGTGTGTGTATAGTATATGAGATAAATGGACAGCTGTCTATGAATTTGAAACAGTCTTACTTTTGTAGTTTTATATATATATATATATATATGTATATATATGTATAAATATATATATATACAATAAACTGTAAAAAGAGCAATGTATGTTGTGTCTCCTTACTTAATTGTATGGTCTTGTGTACATTCTTGTTTTCTTTTTACATGTAATGCATGCACATAAGCACAGTGACCTTCATATTTATAGAATGAACTGACCAGTTAGTGCTTTTTACAAATGATGCCGACATAGATAATTAACTCAAGGTCCACTTCTAGATTTTTCTGGAGCTGCTG